>NC_142872.1:168498000-168664500 GCF_051225735.1 Oryctolagus cuniculus
AGAGTGGACCCCAGAGACACAGCAGCGGGCATGCGCTAGGTGGACAGACAGGAGCACCAGGCAGCAGCAGAAAACCACGCGACTGGACCGGCGCTACGCCACAGCCTGTGACAACAGCATCCCACGTGGTGTCAGTTCAAATCCCGGCTGCTCCACTTCCGATCCAGCTCCCTAATAGCCTGGGAAAGCAGCAGCGATGACCCAAGTACTTGGGCCCCTGCACCCACGTGGGAGACCCGGAGGAAGCTCCTGGCTTTGGCCTGGCCCAGCCTGGCCCACACAGCCACCTGGGGACTGAACCAGCAGTAGGAAGATCTGTGTGTGTGTGTGTCTCTCTCTCTGTAACTCTGCCTTTCAAATAAATAAGTCATTTTTTAAAAGGTTTTATTTATTTGAAAGGCAGAGTTACAGAGAGAAAGACAGAGAGAGGCCTTCCATCCGCTGGTTCACTCCCCAAATGGCCACAACAGCCAGGACCGGGCCAGCCCGAAACCAGCAGCCAGGAGCTTCCTCCAGGTCCCCCACGCTGGAGGAGGAGACCAAGCACTTGGGACATTTTCTGTTGCTTCTCCCAGGAGCACTAGCAGGGAGCTGGAGCGCAAATGCAGCAGCCGGGACTTGAACCAACACCCACGTGGGATGCCAGTGCCACAGGTGGTAGCTTAGCCTGCTGTGCCACAGCACCGGCCCCAGTGAATCTCTCAAAAAAAAAAAACTCCTTAACTCAGCAACCCTGGTTAAGAACCAGCCCCGGGGGACAAGACAGCAGGAGCGCAGGGACAGCAGGGGGCTGGGGGCGCTGTCACCCAAGAGGAGCGCCCACAGCGGTGTGGCCGTGGCCAGCAGAACCCAGAGAGCTTTCCACCACACAGCGGAGACACAGGGCGGGCACTGAGCGCAGAAGCTGTCACTGGGCTCCGGCGGCAGCCACGAGCCCCCCGCCTCGTGGGGAAAGGCTACAGGTGAGCAGGCCTACCCCAGGGGCCCACGCAGAACCTGACAGAGCTGCTCCCGGGGCCGCAGGCCAGCGTCCTGCCTCCACACCTGAGACACTGGAGCTGTCCCAAAGGACCAACCCCAACGGGTGGGCTCTCCACCTTGAGGGGGCAGGAGCACCCACCGCAGCGCTCACGTCCGCCCAGTCTCTGCCAGGCAAGCTCACAGCTGATCACAATGCGACAAACCACGGGCCACACGCCCAAACCAGCACCTTCTCGCTGCACTAGTGTTTTCTGGAGTTGTTGGGTTTTATTTTTGTTTTTTTGTTTGTTTGTTTTTTTGTTTTTTTGTTTTTGACAAGCAGAGTGGACAGTGAGAGAGAGAGACAGAGAGAAAGGTCTTCCTTTGCCGTTGGTTCACCCTCCAATGGCCACTGCAGTTGGCTGCGCGGCGCACCGTGCTGATCCAAAGCCAGGAGCCAGGTGCTTCTCCTGGTCTCCCATGGGGTGCAGGGCCCAAGCACTTGGGCCATCCTCCACTGCACTCCCTGGCCACAGCAGAGAGCTGGCCTGGAAGAGGGGCAACCGGGACAGAATCCGGTGCCCCGACCAGGACTAGAACCCGGGGTGCCGGCGCCGCAGGCGGAGGATTAGCCTAGTGAGCCGCGGCGCCAGCCTAGTGTTTTCTGTTTTTAAGAGTTTATGGGGGGGCCGGCGCTGTGACACAGTGGGTGAAAGCCATGGTCTGAGCGCCGGCATCCCATATGGGCACCATTTCAAGTCCCAGCTGCTCCTCTTCCGATCCAGCCCTGTGTCATGGCCTGGGAAAGCAGTAGAAGATGCCCAAGTGCTTGGGCCACTCCACCTGCGCGGGAGACCCGGATGGAGCTCCTGGCTCCTGGCCTCAGTGAACCAGAAGGTGGAAGATCTCTCTGTCTCTCCCTCTCTTTACTGTTTCATGTAATAAACTTTTAAAAAATAAAAACTCGAGTTTTAATGAATGCAACCTTAAATCTGATTATTTTTAAAAATTATTTATTTTCATTTACTCGAAAGGCAGAGTGACAGAGAGACTTCCCTTCTGCCGGCTCACTCCCCGGATGCCCGCAGCCCCAGGGTTTGGCCACAGCAAAGGCTGCTGGGATGCGCTAGCGTGAGCAGCTGGACCTGAGGCGGAGAAGCGGGGCTCCCCAGGACGGGCGGGCTGCAACACCACGCCCGCCCACACACAGCTCTGGGCTTCCAGCGAGCGAGGTGTCACCAGCGGCTTCCCGCGCACTTCACCGCACACAGACCCAGCCCGCGCCGCCGGCACCTGCACCGCCCCCGTCTCACGGCCCAGCAGCAGGCACAAGGCCAGGGCCCGGGGCCTGCTCGGCCTCTCCGGGGCAGTTCCTGCTGCTCACCCCACCTGGCCCTCCTCCGCGTCCTCGGTGCTGGCTCCATCCGCGCCCTCTCCCTCATCCTCATCCTCGCTGCTGTCGCTGCCAGAGTCTTCCAGGCCTGAGAACAGGCTCTCCTCGCTGTCCGAGAGGCCGGAGTCGCTGCCGTGGCCGGGGTCAGGGTCGCAGCCGGGAGAAGCCTGAGAGGAAGCACAGGTTGGTGGGCGTCTCCCCAGCAGGTGCCCCCTCAGGCCCCCACCTCCTCCGCAGCGGCCCGCCCACCTAGGCCCCCACTGACGGCATGGCCACCCGCTGTCACCTGCTGTTAACAGGGCCAGCTCTAGGCGCCAGCAAAACCGCGCTCCGACGCCGGTAACAGGAAGGTTGGGCCCTGCGGGAGAAACGGAAGCGGGCCCGGGAGCACCCAGGCTAGACGCCTCCTCCTCCAGGCAGCCCGGGACCAGCACCACGACGCCGCAGGGCGCCTGCCACCGCGGCACAACCGCGCACTCTTCCCGCAGGCAGCACAACCAGAGCCGAGCCCACCCCACGCCCGGGCACACGGGAAGGCGACCCCGCGGGAGCATCACCCGCGGCACGGCAGGAGTGCGGGGCCGGTGCGGGCAGCCCGGCCACGGCACTGCCCAAGACAAAGGGGGCGGCCTCTGCGCCCCAGGCCCGAGCGCGCCTCCCGCCACCCAGCGCGGGGGTCTACCGCACCGCCGAGGCCCCCGCCGCGGCGCAGGGAGCTCAGCTCTGCATCGCCCCCACGCATACAACGCGCCCCGCGCGGGACCCGGGGGTGAGCCGTGGGCGCAAGCACAAACCCTCCAGCGCCGGGACGCACAAATGGCGTCGAGGCGGGAGCCAGGGCCGCCTCCGGCCCCTTCGCGTCTCTTTCCTTCGCGGGCCAACGGCCCCAGCGCCCCCACTACGAGCCTCCTCCGCTGGGGAGGCCGCGGAGACGCCTGCAGCAGACGACACCCACATGCCCCAAGGCCGATGCCCAGCACACGGGAAATGCGCCCAGCCCCGCGAGCCCTCCGCCGACGCCAGCCCCAGCAGCCTCGCGCCACGTGCACGTCCAGCCGGAACCAGACGCACCCCCGCCGTCCCCCGGTCACCTCCTCCGGCTCGGGCTCCCGCTCCTGCCCGGGATCCAGCCGCCGCTTCCCCGGCCGCAGTGCCAGCGCCACGGCGCGCCCAGCACCCTGCACGCCCGCCATGCTCCGCCGGCCGCTTCCGGCAGAACCTCGCAGCCGCATGCGCCTGCGGGCCCGGGACCGCCCCGCCGGCCCTGATTGGTGATTGGTCGGAGAAGGGGCGGGGCCTCACTTGCGCAGGCGCGAGGCGCGCGCAGGTGCGCAGGCGCGTTCCGGGGAGGGGCGGGGCCGGCACGCACAGGCGCGCAGGCGCACGCCAGGGCCGCGGCGGGCGGGGCGCCGGCGGGAGCGCGCCCGGCGCAAGATGGCGGCGGCCATGCGAGGCCCTGGAGTTGCGTGTGCGCAGCGGGCGGCGGCGCGGCCCGGGAGACAGGCGCGGCGACGGCGCTAGCCCTGCCCTCGGCCCCTCCTCACGGCCACTCCCTCCGCCTTTCCCGGCGTCGCCCGACATGGACCTTTCCGTGGGCCCCGGCGCGGCGGGGCCCAGCAACGTCCCGGCCTTCCTGACCAAGCTGTGGACCCTCGTGAGCGACCCCGACACCGACGCGCTCATCTGCTGGAGCCCGGTGAGGGCCCGCGGGGGCGGGGAGCGCCGGGGGCCCGGGGCCTGGGCGGGGGCCGGGGAGGCGGGCCGGCGGGGCGGCCGGAGGAGGGCACGGCCCGGGCCCGGCGCTGCAGGCCCGCTCTCCGCCGCGCAGGCCGTGTGTGGGCCGAGGCCCGGGACCTCGGGGAGTGACCCCCGGCTCCTCTGCGCGCGTTCTCCGCCTCCTGCCTCCTGAGCCCGCAGGAAGTGTTCTTGGCCGGGCAGGGCCCGGACCTCGCGGGCCCTCTGAGGGGTCCTGCGCGCGGACGCTCCGGGAGCGGCCACGGCCCCCTTGCTGTCTTGCTTATTGGGTCGGGAGGCGGCTGGGGAAGCGGGTGCGCCACTCTGGGCTTGGAGTGGGAAAGGCCCCACCACCTGTGGCCCTGCCGGCGCGTGGTCCCTGCGGGCCACCGGGACCCGACACACAGCTGACGGCGACCCCAGACCAAGCCCTGGCTTCACAGCGGAAGGCGGCGCTGCCCCAGGCTGGCTGCCTGGGCACAGTGGTGCTCTGGTCACCTTGGCCCGGAGGACACCCACGCAGGGCCCGTAGCCTCTGCAGGGTCACTGCCCAGAGTCCAGCTCGCCAAGCGTTGGGGAGGGTCTGAAATCCACGCCCGAGGGCCTTCTGCTCCTCCCCGAAGAGCCGGGGCTGCCTGTCAGCAGGGGTGGGGTGGGTGGAGAGCGCGGCCTGTGTGGGGCCCGGTGTAGCCCCTGCACTTGCCTGCCCTGGCCTGAGATCCGGACTCCTGTCAGCCACAGGCGTGGGGAGGACGGGGCAGTGAGTCACCACCCAGAGGGTCTGTGGGGGCAGGGATGCTGGCTCCGCGCCCTCCCGGGCAAATCCTCCTCCAGTTCAGGCTGCCCGAGGCAGCCAGGGCCCCCCCCCCCCACACACACACCGGCCCAAACCCCTGGGCGGGTCTGCTGGGCGCAGCAGTCAGACTCTGGGGGGCCTGGGGGCAGGGGGACACGCAGGCCCCAGTAGCCAGGTTGCTGGGCGCGAGGTCGGGGTTCCAGGTGGGTCTGTGCACCTCGCCGCAGGCCTCCCACCGCTTCCCAAAGAGGCAGAGGGGGCCGAGGACCCGGGTGAACAGGTGGCTCCACACTTGGGGCATGAGGCCGGTCCCTCAGCCCCGCTGCCTGCTCCTGGTGCCGGGGCCTTGCAGGGCTGAGGGCCAGCTCCGAGCTCCCAGCCCAAATGTGCGTGAGCAGTGGAGGCCGGGCGCGGCCGGGACGGAGCCCACCTCTGACCGACCGGAGTCCTGAGAGGGTGGAAGGCAGTTTACAAAGCGGCCTGGGTGTGGGGTTGCAGACTTTGCCGGTGCAGGTGGGCGTGTCCTGACCCGGAGGCGGCAGCGCCCTGCAGGGCTGGCTGGGGAGGTTGCCAGGAGAGCGCTGCCCCTGCTGAGCACCTCCCTGGCCTCTTTGGGAGGAGGCTGTGCTGTCCGCCAGGTCTGCTGGGGGCAGGGCGACACCCAGATGAGGGGTTTGGGAAGCGAGCCCCCCCCCTGCTGTGCTGAGCCAGGTGGGCTGGTTCCCAGCAGGCCCTGAGGCACAGGGCGAGGGCGCCCCACAGTGGCCGTCACAGGCCCTCTCATGGGTCCCCTTCAGGTGGGCGGGGGGGCGGGGGGTGCTCAGCACGGTGAGGCGGGAGATGGTAAAGACAAGTCTGGGCTCTTGCCCAGGCCGGCCAGCGTCACTCCCGGGAGGGAGGCAGTAGGGCCCCAGCACACCTGCCTCACAGTCAGGATTCAGAGGGTCCCGCCCCCTGGAGCGGGCGGGTGGAGGGACGGATGGACGGACGAGACAGGTTCTGCACTGTCTTCCTGTCCCTGGGGCCAAGGCAGGTAGGGCTCAGTGAGGACAGGCAAGGGGGTTAGAGCAGCGCCGGTGTTTGCTCCCAGCCCCTCAGTGAGGGGAGGGGCCGGCAGACAGCTCCCACAAGGCCCACGGGCCCCAGAGCCTGCTCCTTGGATGCAGGCTTCTTGGAGGCCTGGCAGGAGGAGGAGCCTCATGGGGGACGGGACGTTGGCCCCCAAATGTGTGCTGGTGCCCAGCAGCCCTGCTTCTCCCTTCTGGCCTCGTTGGTCCTGGGTGAGCAGAGAATTGTCTGGGCTGCATGACCCCGCGGGCCCAGGGCAGAGGGTCCCAGCCAGCCTGGGCAGGGTGAGAGCCAAGCTAGGACTGGGGAGGGGCTCCAGGAGTCGGCCCTCCTCTCTGCCCCACAGCTCCTGGCTACCCCACGGCTCCCTCGCCCCACGCGAGCCATGCATGTGCATCTGGGCTTGGGAGCAGAGCACACGCTGCACGCAGGTCTTGGCTGGGCAGGGTGACTGACGGGCCTGCCGTGGCCAGGACACAGCCTGGGCCTGAGGAGGGGTCCCGTGAGAGGCAGTGGCCAGCAGCCCTTGTGGCTCGTGGAGCCCTTTGAGGAAGGAAGCCACACGTCCCTTCTCCACGTGCAGCGTGCATGCACACAGGCCCCCAGCTCAGTGAGACGCGGCGTGTCCCAGCTGCCCTTCCAGCCGGTCAGCAGGCTGGAGTTGGCTGTGGTCAGCAGAGGAGGGGCCTGGGTGGGGCGTCCCTGAATTAACCCTCGAGTGTCAGGGCGCGTCTCATGATGCTGGGATGTTAGGAATCAGCGGGGCCGCAGCCAGCCACGTTGTCGCCCTTGGGAAGGCCCTCTTCAGAGTCCCGGGCAGAAAGGGGGGGCCAGGCCGAGCCCCGGCTTGGAGGGAATCAGCCGCTGGGGCTGTGCCAGGCTGGTGTGCACCTGGGAAGCCAGAGCGGGAGCAGCGTGACAGGAGGCGGCTGTGAGGGCCCGGAAGAACTCCTGCGCCCAGAGAGACCCGTCCGCAGCGGGAGACCCGGACTGGCCGGAAGGGCGTGAGTGAGGGTGGAGAGTGCGCTGTGCGCTGCAGGACGTAGAGCAGGAACAGGAGACGGGCGGAAAGTCGCGCGCTGGAGCGCGTCCCCAGCAGAGTGGCGAGTTCTGCGAGTGGACGGCCCCTCGAGGAGGCGTGGGGCCAGCGGACTTGCTCCCAGGGAGCGATGGTGTGCGTGGCAGCTGCCTGTGCCGTCCACTTCAGCTCCGTGCTCTGCCTCCTGAAAACACGGATGACCGCGCTCATCACGAGAAAACATCAACAAGTCCAGACTGAAGGGCAGCCTGCAGGATAACTGACCAGCCCCCTCGGAGCCGTGAGGCTCCCTGAAAGCTGGCAGGGTCTGAAAGCACGTGGAGTGGACACGGGAGATCACAGCAGGGGCCTGCAGGACTCCAGGTGCTGTCCTCCCAGCTTTTCTGGAATCTTGCACAGGCTGTGCCAGTCCCTGGAGTGATCAGCAGAGCCTCACCGCACTGTGACCCAGGAGAGAGGGAGACGGGAGCCTCACCTCACTGTGACCCAGAAGAGAGGGAGACGGGGGCCTCACCTCACCCTGGACCCAGGAGAGAGGGAGACGGGGGCCTCACCTCACTGTGACCCAGGAGAGAGGGAGACGGGGGCCTCACCTCACCCTGGACCCAGGAGAGAGGGAGACGGGGGCCTCACCTCACTGTGACCCAGGAGAGAGGGAGACGGGGGCCGCACCTCACTGTGACCCAGGAGAGAGGGAGACGGGGGCCTCACCTCACCCTGGACCCAGGAGAGAGGGAGACGGGGGCCTCACCTCACTGTGACCCAGGAGAGAGGGAGACGGGGGCCTCACCTCACTGACCCAGGAGAGAGGGAGACGGGGGCCTCACCTCACCCTGGACCCAGGAGAGAGGGAGACGGGGGCCGCACCTCACCCTGGACCCAGGAGAGAGGGAGACGGGGGCCTCACCTCACTGTGACCCAGGAGAGAGGGAGACGGGGGCCTCACCTCACCCTGGACCCAGGAGAGAGGGAGACGGGGGCCGCACCTCACCCTGGACCCCGGAGAGAGGGAGACGGGGGCCTCACCTCACCCTGGACCCAGGAGAGAGGGAGACGGGGGCCGCACCTCACCCTGGACCCAGGAGAGAGGGAGACGGGGGCCGCACCTCACCCTGGACCCAGGAGAGAGGGAGACGGGGGCCGCACCTCACCCTGGACCCCGGAGAGAGGGAGACGGGGGCCTCACCTCACTGTGACCCAGGAGAGAGGGAGACGGGGGCCGCACCTCACCCTGGACCCAGGAGAGAGGGAGACGGGGGCCGCACCTCACCCTGGACCCCGGAGAGAGGGAGACGGGGGCCTCACCTCACCCTGGACCCAGGAGAGAGGGAGACGGGGGCCGCACCTCACCCTGGACCCAGGAGAGAGGGAGACGGGGGCCGCACCTCACCCTGGACCCCGGAGAGAGGGAGACGGGGGCCTCACCTCACCCTGGACCCAGGAGAGAGGGAGACGGGGGCCGCACCTCACCCTGGACCCCGGAGAGAGGGAGACGGGGGCCTCACCTCACCCTGGACCCAGGAGAGAGGGAGACGGGGGCCGCACCTCACCCTGGACCCAGGAGAGAGGGAGACGGGGGCCGCACCTCACCCTGGACCCCGGAGAGAGGGAGACGGGGGCCTCACCTCACCCTGGACCCAGGAGAGAGGGAGACGGGGGCCGCACCTCACCCTGGACCCAGGAGAGAGGGAGACGGGGGCCGCACCTCACCCTGGACCCCGGAGAGAGGGAGACGGGGGCCGCACCTCACCCTGGACCCAGGAGAGAGGGAGACGGGGGCCTCACCTCACCCTGGACCCAGGAGAGAGGGAGACGGGGGCCGCACCTCACCCTGGACCCAGGAGAGAGGGAGACGGGGGCCGCACCTCACCCTGGACCCCGGAGAGAGGGAGACGGGGGCCGCACCTCACCCTGGACCCAGGAGAGAGGGAGACGGGGGCCGCACCTCACCCTGGACCCAGGAGAGAGGGAGACGGGGGCCGCACCTCACCCTGGACCCCGGAGAGAGGGAGACGGGGGCCTCACCTCACCCTGGACCCAGGAGAGAGGGAGACGGGGGCCGCACCTCACCCTGGACCCAGGAGAGAGGGAGACGGGGGCCGCACCTCACCCTGGACCCCGGAGAGAGGGAGACGGGGGCCGCACCTCACCCTGGACCCCGGAGAGAGGGAGACGGGGGCCTCACCTCACTGTGACCCAGGAGAGAGGGAGACGGGGGCCGCACCTCACCCTGGACCCAGGAGAGAGGGAGACGGGGGCCGCACCTCACCCTGGACCCCGGAGAGAGGGAGACGGGGGCCGCACCTCACCCTGGACCCAGGAGAGAGGGAGACGGGGGCCGCACCTCACCCTGGACCCCGGAGAGAGGGAGACGGGGGCCTCACCTCACTGTGACCCAGGAGAGAGGGAGACGGGGGCCGCACCTCACCCTGGACCCAGGAGAGAGGGAGACGGGGGCCGCACCTCACCCTGGACCCCGGAGAGAGGGAGACGGGGGCCTCACCTCACCCTGGACCCAGGAGAGAGGGAGACGGGGGCCGCACCTCACCCTGGACCCAGGAGAGAGGGAGACGGGGGCCGCACCTCACCCTGGACCCCGGAGAGAGGGAGACGGGGGCCTCACCTCACCCTGGACCCAGGAGAGAGGGAGACGGGGGCCGCACCTCACCCTGGACCCCGGAGAGAGGGAGACGGGGGCCTCACCTCACCCTGGACCCAGGAGAGAGGGAGACGGGGGCCGCACCTCACCCTGGACCCAGGAGAGAGGGAGACGGGGGCCGCACCTCACCCTGGACCCCGGAGAGAGGGAGACGGGGGCCTCACCTCACCCTGGACCCAGGAGAGAGGGAGACGGGGGCCGCACCTCACCCTGGACCCAGGAGAGAGGGAGACGGGGGCCGCACCTCACCCTGGACCCCGGAGAGAGGGAGACGGGGGCCGCACCTCACCCTGGACCCAGGAGAGAGGGAGACGGGGGCCGCACCTCACCCTGGACCCAGGAGAGAGGGAGACGGGGGCCGCACCTCACCCTGGACCCCGGAGAGAGGGAGACGGGGGCCTCACCTCACCCTGGACCCAGGAGAGAGGGAGACGGGGGCCGCACCTCACCCTGGACCCAGGAGAGAGGGAGACGGGGGCCGCACCTCACCCTGGACCCCGGAGAGAGGGAGACGGGGGCCGCACCTCACCCTGGACCCCGGAGAGAGGGAGACGGGGGCCTCACCTCACTGTGACCCAGGAGAGAGGGAGACGGGGGCCTCACCTCACCCTGGACCCAGGAGAGAGGGAGACGGGGGCCTCACCTCACCCTGGACCCAGGAGAGAGGGAGACGGGGGCCTCACCTCACCCTGGACCCAGGAGAGAGGGAGACGGGGGCCTCACCTCACCCTGGACCCAGGAGAGAGGGAGACGGGGGCCTCACCTCACCCTGGACCCAGGAGAGAGGGAGACGGGGGCCTCACCTCACTGTGACCCAGGAGAGAGGGAGACGGGGGTGCATAGAAGTCATGGGGGGTGGTGACGCCACCTGCAATGCCAGCATCCCACATGGGTGCCAGTTCACATCCCGGCTGCTCCTCTTCCCATCCAGCTCCCTACTGATGTCTGGGAAAACAGCTGGAGATGGCCCAAGTGCTTGGGCCCCTGCACCTACGTGGGAGACCTGGAAGAAGCTCCTGGCTCCTGGTTTCACCCTGCCCCAGCTCCGGCCATTACAGCCATTTGGAGATGAAGCAGCGGATGGAAGATCCCTCTCTCCATCTCTGTCTCTCTCTGTAACTGCCTTTCAGACAGATAAATGAGTCTTATTTTAGGAAAAAAAGATGACAAAAAGTTTCCCCAAACTTTTGAAAAGCTGCCACCCCGTACATCTGTGAATATGGATGAGCGTCAAGCAGAATAAGAACAGAGAAAACCAAGCCCAGGCACATCACAGTCGAGTGTCTGAAAAGACCAATGAGGAGAAAAACTAAAACAGCCAGAAAAAAAGGAAGAACTGCCCGCGGCAGGCGCCACACCCGCGCAGAGGCGGCAGTGCCGGCGTCCACGCAGGGAGCTGGCCACATTGCCCACAGCTCACACCTAGCCGCGGCACAGAACTGAAGGCTTCCCCAGGACTGGACGGAGGGCCGGCTGGTCACGAACGGGAGGCGTGGGCAGTCCCAGAGGCCCGCCCAGCCTCTCCATTAAACTTTGCTTCCATGCTTAACAATAAGAAACAACAAGTCCCAGAGGGTCTCTGAAAAGCAGAGGCCGTAAGAGAAGATCCACGGATAAAGCGGGTTGTGTTTCTGTGAACCAGCACCGAGCTACTGAAAGTGCAGGCAGGAAGTCATCCGCCGCCCTGTGCCAGCAGCCTCCAAGCTGGACTGCTTAGAGCCACAGACATCTGTTATCTCGGGTTCTTAGAGTCCTGGGCTGCTTGTGGCTCAAGGTTTCACACAAAGTTGGCACCATCTTCAGCAAGAAGGGCTGCCTCGGGGCTCGCTCCACAGGCTGCCGGCCAGCCCAGTTCTTCCCTGGCCGCTGGCCAGGAGCTCCGCTTCTTCCTGCGTGGGCCCTGGAGCTGCCGTGGCAGCAGCCTCTGCGAGCCTGCCTCTAGGGCGCGGCGGGCTGCCCCGCGGAGGGAGCAGCGGCCCAGAGGCCATCTGTGGGCTGCCTGGCAGGAAGCCTTTACCCGCTTCACACGCCGAAGACGCAATTGCAGACAGTGTCGGAAGACTTACAGTGTGACTGCAAGCCGCAGTGGTATACTGTGCCGGCAGGACAGCGGTGCTGGCCAAGTGTGGACACACCAGTAACTGGAAGAGGCACGAGGCAGACTCGGACATCGGAGCGCCTCTGATTTTCCACAAAGGGGCCAGGGTCACAGTGTGCAGGGCAGCGTCAACAGTGTGTGGAGGACAGTGTCACGGTGTACGGGGAGCACTGTACTCAAGCACAGGTGGAGGGCGGCGGCGCGGTGTGAGGGGAGCGGCGTCATGGCGTGAGGGGAGCGGCGGTGCGGTGTGTGGGCGCGGTGTAGAGAACAGTGGCTCGCTGTGCGGGCGCCGTGTGTCAGGCCCAGGTGCAGGACTGGGTGGCAGAGCTCGCCTCGCACCTCGGGCCGGGCGCGGGCTGGAATGGAGCCGAGCTCTAGGCTGGAGAACACCTTTTGCCCTTGAGTGACTTGGGAACCAGGAAGCATGAAGTAGGGAAAGTGAGGACCACTTGCAGCTTGTAAGGCAGCCTCTTCTTTCTTTTTTTTTTTTTTAAAGGAAAATATTTTTTACTTTTCAAAGGCCCACAACACCCGAGGCTGGGCACGGCCAAAGCCCACGTCTGGAGCTCCGTGTGGGTTTCCCACGCGGCTGGCAGGCACCCAGCTGCTTGCCAGCGCTGCTGTGTGCGTTAGCAGGAATCCGGGGTGGGAACAGAGCCGCGACTCAGACCAGAGGCTCCCATCGTGGGTGCCCCAGGCAGCATCTGCAACAGCCGTGCCAGTCAGCTGCCCCGAGGCACCCCGAGAAGACCCACAGGCAGCGTGGCGGTGGGCGTTAGGGAGAGGCTGAACCTCGCACACCAGGCGTGGGCGGTGACTGCACCCCGACCTGTTACTGAGTGCAGGTGGGCCAGCCGTGTTGGGAAGGTTTGCTGGTTTCCTGTGGAAGTTGGGCAGGCCTTTACACATGGCCCAGCGATTAGCCGGCAAGTCTTGGTGGAGATAAGTGGGGAAAACCGTGTCCTTTCAGAGGCCACGCGGAAACGGGCGTGACACTGCTCACAGCAGCCAGTGGGGATGCCCGCCAAGACCCATCCACTGGTGAGTGGCCGGTCAACAGCAAGGCAGTGGTGTGCGGGCATCTGGGCAGTGGGCAGTGAGTGCAGGCATCTGGGCGGTGGGCGGTGATGTCTGGGCGGTGGGCGGTGATGTCTGGGCGGTGGGCGGTGAGTACGGGCGTCTGGGTGGTGGGCGGTGATGTCTGGGCGGTGGGCGGTGATGTCTGGGCGGTGGGCGGTGATGTCTGGGCGGTGGGAGTGATGTCTGGGCGGTGGGCGGTGATGTCTGGGCGGTGGGCGGTGATGTCTGGGCGGTGGGCAGTGGGAGTGATGTCTGGGCGGTGGGCGGTGGTGTCTGGGCGGTGGGCGGTGATGTCTGGGCGGTGGGAGTGATGTCTGGGCGGTGGGAGTGATGTCTGGGCGGTGGGCGGTAGTGTCTGGGCGGTGGGCGGTGGGAGTGATGTCTGGGCGGTGGGCGGTGGGAGTGATGTCTGGGCGGTGGGCGGTGATGTCTGGGCGGTGGGCGGTGATGTCTGGGCAGTGGGCGGTGATGTCTGGGCAGTGGGCAGTGAGTGCGGGCGGCGGGGCAGCAAGAGCAGCGGAGCAGACGCATCCCGGGTCGGTGCTAGCCTGGGTCCCAGCTGCACTTGCGTACCCATACCCCGTAGCAGGGGTGCCCGCTAATGGGCACCCCGGGAATGGCCCACGCACTTGAGTTCCAGGCTCCTGATTTTGAAAGAGGGGCCAGCGGTGTGGGTGGAAGGTTAAGCCTCCACCTGCAGTGCCAGCCTCCCATGGTCCAGCGCCCTGCTAGATCACCTGGGAAAGCAGGAGATGCCCAAGTGCTTGGGCCCTGCACCCACACGGGAGACCCTGAGGAAGCTCCTGGCTCTGGCCCTGCCCAGCCCTAGCTGTTGTAGTCATTTGGAGAGTAAACCAGCAGTCAGAAGATCCCTCCCTCCCTCTCAAATAAATACATATTTAAAAATAAAGAGGCCGGCACCGCGGCTCACTAGGCTAATCCTCCGCCTTGCAGCGCCGGCACACCAGGTTCTAGTCCCGGTCGGGGTTCCGGATTCTGTCCCGGTTGCCCCTCTTCCAGGCCAGCTCTCTGCTGTGGCCCGGGAGTGCAGTGGAGGATGGTCCAAGTGCTTGGGTCCTGCACCCCATGGGAGACCAGGATAAGTACCTGGCTCCTGCCTTCGGATCAGCACAGTGCGCCAGCTGCAGCGGCCATTGGGGGATGAACCAACAGCAAAGAAAGACCTTTCTCTCTGTCTCTTTCTCTCTCACTGTCCACTCTGCCTGTCAAAAAAATAAATAAATAAAAATAGATAAATAGAAACAACCATTCTTTTAAAAGAAGGAAGGAAGAAACAAGACTTGGGGAAGGATGAGTTCAAGGACCCATGCCATCTCCCCCGTTCCTGCTGGCTCAGAACTGCTGCGGCCCCTCTGCGTAGACTGCGATCCTGGCACCGCCTCGCCTCAGCCCTGCAGCCTCGTGCCCTCCCCACACCCGATGTCTGGGTTTTTTCCAGAATGCACTTTAAAAAAAAAAAAGTTTCCTTATTTTCATCTACTTGGAAGGTACAGCAGTAGAGAGAGAGAGCTTCTCTCCACCAGTTTACTGCCCAAATGCCCCCAACAGCCGGGGCTGAGCCAGACGAAGCCAGGAGCCCAGAGCTCCATCCGGGTCTCCCCCGTGAGTGGCAGCGCGCCCAGGTGCGTTAGGAAGCTGCGTGGAACTGGAGCTGGTGCCCGGAGGCGGGCTTCACCTCTCAGGTCCTGGGCCCAAGCCCACGTCAGCCTCCCGTCCCCGCCGTCTCCTGAGGCTCTGTCCAGCTCTGGGCCGGGTGGACAGCCCGGCTGGAGGAGGCAGCGGGCCCAGAGCCTCTCTCCTCGTGTCAGGCTCACGGCTGTGAGGGTTCTGTGAAGTAGTGCGATGGGTCACCGGATTCCAGGCATCGCTCTGAGTTAGAGCACAGAGCCCCAGGGACAGAGGGAAGGGGTGCAGTCACCCGCCGAGCAGAGGAGGGAGCTTCAGGCTGCCGCTGCTCCGTGACGTCCTCGGGCCCGAGTCTTGGGCAGGAGCCCTTCATCTGCAGGTCTGCAGGATGCCGTGGGGGGCCCCAGTGCACCCCCGCTGTGGCCGGAGACTGCGTCTGCACGCATGTGGATTCGCACCCTAGGTGAAGTGGGCCAGGTCCTCGCAAGCCAGCTGCCCAGCGCCCACGACGCTTAAACGGGTTAGGTCCCTGGTATGAGCCTCACGTCAAGGAAATCCTCAGCCCCAGCAGGCTCTGCTGGCAGATCCGCTCCCCAGGTGGCCCGGGCCAGAGCCAGGAGCCTGTCCCCCACTCTGCCAGGCAAGTCAGCAGGGCGCTGGGCCCTGCATGGAGCGGCCGGGACTTGGCCCCGCGCTTCTGTGGGTGCAGTGTCCCAGGTGGCAGCTTAGCCCGCTGCACCAAGCGCCAGCTCCTGCGTGGGGGACTTTCTGTTCTGCTTTTCTTTTTTTTAAGATTTATTTTTTATTTACTTGAGAGCCACAGAGAGAGAGAGAGAGGTCTTCCATCTGCTGGTTCACTCCTCAGATGGCCGCCACAGCCAGAGCTGCAAGCCAAGAGCTTCTTCCAGGTCTCCCGCATGGGTGCCGGGGCTCAAGGACTTGGGCCATCCTCTACTGCTTTCCCAGCTGGACCGGAGGTGGAGCAGCTGGGACCTGAGCCGACGCCCATACGGGATGCCGGCACTGCAGGCGGCGGCTCTACCCACCCCTTCTCGCTTGCTTGCTTGCTGGAAACTGGCTGTTGCTGGGCCTGATGGGGCGGCTCTGGAGATGAGACAGTGAGACATCCTCCCTGGAGTTGTGGTCGCTGATTCTGTGCAGCCCCGCGCTGCGTCCTGTGGCCCAGGCAGGGTCTGAGGAAGGGGCTTCGCCTCTCACAGCTCTGATCATCTGACCTCCTCGGCTCCCTTGTAGGAGAGGGCGTGGTCTCGGTGCTGGGGCCCGCCAGCCTCGGGCTTTCCTGGGAGCCTCTCCACACCTCCTTCCCTGCCTGCCTCCTCGGAGCCCGCAAGGTTTCCAGTGCACGCCCTGGGTACCTGCCCTGGCGTCCAGGCCCCCGTAGGTGTCTGGAGCCTCTCCTTGTCTCCTGCCTGCCTCCTCTGCTTGGTGCTCTGTCTCCCCCAGCAAGCTTTGTTGACAGCTGCCTCTGGGGGCAGGCGTGCGGCCTAGAGGCTCAGACACCTCCATCCCATGGCAGAGGCTCTGGCGCCTGACCCCAGCTTCCTGCTAGCGTGAACGGTGGGAGGCCACTGCCCACCTGGGAGACCTGGCTTGAGCTCCTGTCACCTGGTCTCCGCCAGCTCGCGGCAAGCATTTGGGGGTGAATCAGCAGATGGGACAGCTGTCTCTGCCTCTGTCGTCTGGATGCTGCCGTAGACCTGCCCTGGGGGAGCCCCTGTGCAATGGGACAGGCAGCAGAGACGCGCCCCAGCCCCACCTGCCATGCCCAGCTGCAGGGGTGGAGGGAGGCTCGCTGCTGTCGCTGGGGAAGAAGTGTCCCCTCCGCAAGTTGGATTCTGGGGGCGTCGGCCGCGGGGCTCTCCCTGCTGCTTCGGGTCCCTTCCTCCGTCTCTTGCACGCCCCTTGCCGTGTCGTTTTCCTTCTCTCTGGAGTTCAAAAGCAGCTCCAGTTCCTGTCCAGAACCACAGGCCCTTGGTTCTTCCCGGTCCCTGCCTGCTCCTGCTCCCCACTGTGTGGACTCTGCCCCGTCGGAGCCCCCACAGCTGCTCCCAGCACAGACGCTGTGCCAGACCTTCCTCCTGGTGCCTGGGCTGCGCTCAGGAGGACAGAGGGGCAGCGCACCCCGCCACCGTCTGTGCCAGGGGCTGGGGCTGCGTTCCCTCCCCTCCGACGGGAATCGGGCTTGCTCAGTGCCGGCCCCCAGCACGTGGGCCTGAAGGTGTGGCTCTTCTCATCCCAGGTGGGGCCTGGGTGAGGGCCCCGTTTCTGGCCACACGGCCCGGTGCCTCACATCATGGGGCATGTACAGTGCATATGTGTCTGCCGGTCCCCGGGAGACGGTTCCTCCTCCTGCCGTACCCCTCCCCCCGAGCCCCTCCATAGCCCCACCCCATGGGGTGGGAGGGCGCATCACAGAGCTGGCGGGGAAGGGCTGCAGCCATGCTGCCTGGCCCATGCTGCCACGTGTGACCACCCCGTGTCTCCTGCCAGAGCGGCAACAGCTTCCACGTGTTCGACCAGGGCCAGTTTGCCAAGGAGGTGCTGCCCAAGTACTTCAAGCACAGCAACATGGCCAGCTTCGTGCGGCAGCTCAACATGTGTGAGTGCCTGCCGGGCCCCGGCCAAAGGACGGACTCTGGGTTGACCAGTGCAGGATGTGAAGGCCAGCAGCCCGGGCTGGGGGGGAGGTCCCTTCCTGGGGGAAGGGTCCTTGTGGGAGGGGCCGGAGCCAGGAGCTGGGAGACCACAGGGTGCCCCCTAGCCAAGACCGCCAGGCTGCGCCCCAGTCTGGCCTATGGCCTCAGGCAGACCTGCTGCCGCCTCCTGTGCAGACGGCTTCCGGAAGGTGGTGCGCATCGAGCAGGGCGGCCTGGTCAAGCCCGAGAGGGACGACACCGAGTTCCAGCACCCGTGCTTCCTGCGTGGCCAGGAGCAGCTGCTCGAGAACATCAAGAGGAAAGTGACCAGCGTGAGTCACTCCCGCGCGGCCCGCACCCCCCCCTGGGCCCGGGCCTTCCCCTCTCCCCGGGGACCTGGCTGGGGCCGCCTGTGACGCCCCCTCCCCCGGGACCCAGGCCTCCACCCTGAAGAGCGAGGACATCAAGGTGCGTCAGGACAGCGTCACGAAGCTGCTGACGGACGTGCAGCTCATGAAGGGGCGGCAGGAGTGCATGGACTCCAAGCTCCTGGCCATGAAGCAGTAGGTCGCCACGTGCTGCGGGAGCGGCGGGTGGGAAGAGGGGGTCCCGTGCCGGGGTCCACGTGTCCGCCCCACCCGCACCCTCCATGCAGAACCCTCTTCACTGCCCAGGAGGGACAGCCACCTGCTCCTGGCCGCCCTGGGGCACTCCCAGCGCACCTGCAGTGCCTCCACCGCAGGCCTAAGGCAGGGAACTCTGCCCCTGCCGGGGGTCCGGTCACTCCGGTTACGGTTGTGGCCCCCTCCTCAACAAGGACCCCAGAGTCCTGGGAAAGCCCTAGCTGGGGGCCTGCCACACAGGTTGCACCTGGGACACTGAGGCAAGGCCACCTAGGACGACGGCCAGCGTGGGTCTCGTCTCATCCGCCTCTATCCAGCAGCTCCCTGGTGCGAGTTAAGGAGGGCCCAAGAGCGGGGGCGCCCCAGCACAGGGCAGCGGTGGAGCTCCCTGTAGGCAGTGTGGAGGGGCCCCGGGCTCCAGGGCCCCACATTTGGGCCCAGCAGAAGCGACTAACTTTGTGTTACCTGGAGATAGCCCAGGTGCACTTGACCTTCCAGGTCCCAGACACATCTCTGGAGGCCCTGAGGGCAGGAGTGCACCCAGCCCGCTCACCTGCCATGTCTCGTGGCAGCTCTTCCCTGGCCCACGTGGCCACTGGGCCACTCCTGGGCCTCAGGTGCCGGGTGTTCCTGGAACCTGGCCCCCAGCCCTTCTGGGGGCAGGATTGGTGCCAGGTGCCTGGGGTACACTTGTGCACTTGAGTGCTGTGGAGCAGGGCGGGTGGTACAGGCCCCGTGGGCTCCCCACACCGGTGACACAGCCCTGTGTGTTGCAGCGAGAACGAGGCCCTGTGGCGGGAGGTGGCCAGCCTGCGGCAGAAGCACGCCCAGCAGCAGAAAGTTGTCAACAAGGTGGGGGCAGGGCCAGCAGCTCCCCTCCCCCCCCATGGTCCTCCCACAGACCAGGCTGACGGAGCCCTCCCCCCTACAGCTCATTCAGTTCCTGATCTCGCTGGTGCAGTCCAACCGGATCCTGGGGGTGAAGAGAAAGATGTGAGACGCTGGGGTCCCTGCCCCCCGCACTCCGGCCCTGGGCCACTCAAGGCCTCGGGAGGCAGCTAACCCCACCCCTTCCCTGCAGCCCGCTGATGCTGAATGACGGCAGCTCTGCACATTCCATGCCCAAGTACGGCCGGCAGTACTCCCTGGAGCACGTCCCCGGTGCCGGCCCCTATGCGGTGAGCGCCGGGGGCCTGGCGACACGGCCAGGTGGGATGGGTGCCGCCAGGGGACGTGTGACGTGCAGCCGCCGGCTTCTGGTTGCAGGCCCCGGCCCCGGCCTACAGCGGCTCCAGCCTCTACGCGGCAGACGCCGTCGCCAGCTCCGGGCCCATCATCTCCGACATCACTGAGCTGGCCCCCTCCAGCCCCCTGGGCTCCTCAGGCGTGAGCGCAGATGAGAGGTGGGGCTCTGTGGGCCCAAGGCAGGGCTGTGGGGAGGTGGGACCAGCAGGGCTCCTGCTGACGCGGCGCCACCCCACCGTCCAGGCCTCTATCCAGCAGCTCCCTGGTGCGAGTTAAGGAGGAGCCCCCGAGCCCACCTCGGAGCCCTCGGGTGGAGGAGGCGAGTCCCGGGTGCCCGTCGTCTGTGGACACCCCCTTGTCCCCGACCACCTTCATCGACTCCATCCTGCGGGAGAGCGAACCCGCCCCCACAGCCGCCTCAGCCTCAGCCCTCCCGGACGCAGGGGGTCGCCCCCCCTCGCCCTCACCCCGCTCCGCCCCCGAGAAGTGCCTCAGCGTAGCCTGCCTGGACAAGTGAGTGCCACTCCCACCCCACTCCTGGAGGGCTGGGCCCAGGGTGGGCAACGAGGCTGGACTCGCGGCTGAGCCTCAGGCTTCCAGGGGCGAGAGGGACAGGCCTGGCTCCCACCAGACTTCGGGCTGGGGGAGGTTGGGGGGCCCGCACAGCTCCCAGAGCCGCTGGCACCGCAGGGCACCCCTGGCAGAGCACCCTGGGAGCACCTGCTCTCCAGCTCTTTGCCCCGCCCCGCCCCAGCCGCGGAGTGCGAGGACCGCGGGCGCAGCCTGCCGGCCCCCGCCTGCAATGGGGGCTCTTGTCTTTGTATCTTGCAGTGTGGCTCGCGCTCCACAGATGTCTGGGGTCGCCCGCCTCTTCCCCTGCCCCTCCTCCTCCTCTCTGCATGGCCGAGTCCAGCCAGGGTTAGCGCTGCCCCCTCTGGGGAGGGAGGAGGGCTCCGCCAGAGCTCGGGCCCCTCCCCCAGCCTGGGTGCGGCACTAGGCCCTGCCTGGTGCGGGGGGCCGCCCCGGCGCTGCATCTTCACTGTCTTGGACCGGGGTTGGGCCCCAGCCTGGCCCTGTGGCTGGCGAAAGCAGGGTGCAGGCTTCTGTGCTGGCCCAGCCAGCCCACCCATGCCACAGGGACCCAGGGCTTCCTCAGCCACGGCCTCGCAGCAACTCTGGGGTGGAGCCGACACGGCCCCACGGCCCCACAGGTCCCTCCTCATCACCTTCCAAACGCAGTGGTGACACCGTCGGCCTGATAACACTCTTGAGCTACCATCACACTTCTAGACAAGACACCCCCCAGCCAGCTACTGTCTCGGCCCAGCCCAAGTCTCCCATCTCCTAGCTCTCCGCGCCCCCACCCAGCCTCTGCTGGGCACCCTGCGGGGGTGTGGTCATGGGGAGCCCCTCTCCCCCAGGAGCACATTTGGGCAGGGAAGCTGGGGCGCTGGTTCACCTGCCCACTCACCCCGGGCCAGGAACGAGCTCAGTGACCACTTGGATGCCATGGACTCCAATCTGGATAACCTGCAGACCATGCTAACCAGTCACGGCTTCAGCGTGGACACCAGCGCCCTGCTGGACGTGAGTCCTGCCCCACCCCGCCCCCTGCCCCCTCCCCAGCTGGGCCCTGACTTCCCTCCCTCCTCCCGCAGCTGTTCAGCCCCTCGGTGACGCTGCCTGACATGAACCTGCCTGACCTTGACAACAGCCTGGCCAGTGTGCGTAGGCGGGCAGGAGGGAGGGGGCAGGTGCAAGAACCAGCAGGGACCCTCACAATGTCCCTCCCACAACACCCCATCCCCCCACAGATCCAGGAGCTCCTGTCTCCCCAGGAGCCCCCCAGGCCTCTCGAGGCAGAGAACAGCAGCCCGGACTCAGGTGAGCTGAGACTCGGCTCCACACCAACCGCAGCCCCCATCCCTGCCCCCTGCCCCCTGCCCCCTGCCCACCACCACCCTGCCTTGTCCCCCACACAGGAAAGCAGCTGGTCCACTACACAGCGCAGCCCCTGCTCCTGCTGGACCCGGACGCCGTGGACACAGGGAGCAGCGAGCTGCCCGTGCTCTTCGAGCTGGGGGAAGGCTCCTACTTCTCCGAAGGGGACGACTACTCAGACGACCCCACCATATCCCTGCTGACAGGCTCCGAGCCCCCCAAAGCCAAGGACCCTGCCGTCTCCTAGAGGCCCTGGGGGGAGCTGGGCCACCCAGGGCCTGCCCACCGCCACCCCCAGTGCAGGGCTGGGCTCGGGGCAGCTGGACAGGCGCTTGGGGTGGGCAGTGCCTCCAGGCAGGAGCCAGAGTTGCCTTTGCCCCTTCCCGGCGTCCAGGGGTTTGGCTGGAGCTTTACAGCCAACTTGGACTGGCCTGCGGCTTGCTCAGAGGTGTATTTTGGTTTTTACATGAGGGTACCCCTCCCCTTCCAGACACAGACGCACAGGTGGACAGACGGAGACGAGACAGGCAGCGATGCTGTATAAATGGACGGGCTCTAGGCTGCAGCCTCTGTGTGCTTCCTGCCCCTGGTGGCGAGGCGGGCGGGCTACAGTGAGGACGGGCATGGGAGGGCCTTCTCGCATGTGTCAGGTGGGCACCCACGGCGCTGCTCCAGAGCCCGGGGCGAGGCCCCAGCTCCCCGTCAGGCTGTGCGCAGGGGAGTTGGGTCTGGGAGCCCCACAGCTGCTCCCATCCTGGCAGGCCCAGGACACTGGCCACTGGGAGATGCCGCCTCCCCCAGGACAGCAGAGGTGTGGGCCGTGCAGCGGGACTGCCCACCACCAAGATGGCTGCACAGCAATCAGAAACCCACCGTGCCCAGGGAAGGCAGGAATGGGCCCCACAGCCACCCCTACCACCAAGGCCTCTGCCACAACATGGCTTCCTCTGCGGCCCACAGGGCCCAGGGCCATGGTGGCGCCTCAGGACCAATCACACAGTGCTGCTGGGCCATGGGCAAGCCTACAGCTCCTGGGCTGCCTGCTTGAGGCCCCGTCCCAAGACCTCTGCCAGGTGAAAGCAGCCTCAGGCCTGCAGGGCCCCACCCTGGTAGGCCAGTGCCGCCCACGCCCATGTGGACACTCAAGGTGGCTGCAGCGGGAAGTGGGACCCCCCTCCCTCTGTCCAGCAGCAGCCCTGGCCACACCCCCAACCCCAGCAGGCAGAGGTCACTGTGGGCAGCACTTTATTGACCACCTGGGCCAGGGTAGCTACCCTCACCCTGAGGGCAGCCGAGGAGGCCCCATGGGGGCAGAAGCCTTCCCAGGGCAGGAGGGGCGGGCAGGCGGCCCCTCCCGGCACTTGAGGCCCAGCAGGGCAGGCGAGCTCTGGCTGTGGACAGTGAGGAGAGGCTGGGTCCTGGGAACCCTCAGGCCCCAGCGCTCGGGGCCTCGTGGTTGAGCACATAGTAGTCATGGACGTACATGAGGACGGCCACCGGCTGCCCGATGATGAGCGTCAGCCACACGGCTGCGTTGCCGTAGTTGCCCCGGAAGAAACGGCCCACGATCCAGGCCAGCGGGACCTGGGGACACAAGGGCTGCGTCACGGGGACACGGCCCCAGGGTTGGCTGTTCCAGGTCCCAGAAGCAAAGTGGGCCAGAGGGAGCTCACCTGTGCCATCATGCCGGTGAACGCCCAGAGGCGGAACATGCGCAGGGGGATGCTCACCAGGTACTGGGTGGGGAAGGAGGGCGTCAGTGTCCGCCAGGGCCAGACCCTGGCCCAGGGCTGCGGTGGGGCACCCCGAGGAGCACTGACCTCGTGGAAGAAGGCCGAGGCCAGGAACACCCCCGTCCTGGCCACCCACCTGCTGCTGCCCTGCCGCAGCATTGGTTTGTAGAAGTGCCTGCGGGGAGGGAGGCCGTGGGACGGGGTGGGGGGGGGTGGGGGGGGTCCGAGCCTGCCCCACGCCCACGCCCAGCTACCTGCTGCACCACTTGTGCACAGGGATGTTCCAATTCTGCCAGAAGTAGGTGACAGACTCCGAGTTCCTGGAGGTGAGAACGAGGCTGCTGGAGCACGTGCAGCCCCTAAGCCCCGCCCCCAGAGCCACCCCAAGGCCACCCACCACCAGTCCCGGTAGAACTGTCGGTCTCCGAATCGCATGAGCTCCCCCACGGCGTTGAGGCAGGAATGGAAGAGCCAGTAGAAGAAGATGAGCCAGATGAGATGGTTGGGGACCTGCAAGGAGAAGGGGCTCCAGGCTCCAGAAAGCCCACCTGCCGCCCACCCGCCCCACCCGCCCCACTCACCGCCAGCTTCAGCAGCCGTTCAACGATGCGGGAGTAATCCATGTCCTGCCAGGAGAAAGGCTCCCTCAGCACGCGGCCGCCCCCACCCCAGTCCCCGGAGCCCGCCCGCTCACCTTGAAGGGCTTCATGGAGTTCCGGATGGTGGGGACCATCCACTGCAAAGGGAGACACAGGTCAGCTCAGGCTGGCTGGGCCCCCGCCCCCCAGGCCCAGGCCCACGTACCTGCTGGATCAGCCCCACCTGCAGCTGCGTGAAGAAGAGCTGGAGGAGGAACCAGACAGCGCCTGAGCCCCAGTCCAGGGGGTCTGCCAGCCCGGGGAGCCACCCTGCCCCCCGCCTCACCATCTCCAGGAGCCGGCGCAGCAGGAAGCGCTTCCGGATGCGTGGGGAGCGGGGGAAGTTGAGCTCATAACACAGAGTGGGGGCGAAAAGGAAGTAGTAGAGATCTGGGGTGAAAGGGGGAGGCGGGGGCTGGCACCCTCACAGGCCTGGCCCGCCCTGGCCAGGCCCCACCCAGGCCCCACCGCCCCCAAGCCCTCACCACGGTAGGTCAGGTTGTCGGGGTAGCTCACGGTGCACTGGCCTGCGGCCCCAATGGCCTTCCCTGCAGAGACTGCAAACGGGCCAGAGTAGGCCATGGCTGCCCCGCCCCCGCCCCTGCCCCCGCGGGCAGCCCCCGCCCCCGCGGCCCTCACCAGCCTTGGCCCTGCGCTGGCGGCACCACAGGTTCACATCTCGGTAGGAGAAGAGCTTGAGGAAGAGGATGGTGTGCACCGACAGCGCCAGCACGGAGCCCACTGTGGAGAGGCAGGCTCAGTCTGGTGCCAGAGGCGACTCCGGAGCAAGGCTGGCCCGAGCCGGGTGGGGCAGGCGCACCTGGGGTGATGGACTCCACCAGTAAGGCCACAGCCGCAGGGAAGCAGAGAACGGTGGCCAGGTTGGCCACGTGCAGCAGCAGCCCCACGGGCTCCGTCAGGGCACCCTGGGGTGGAGACGGCGCGCTCAGCCAGAGCTGCCTCTAGGAGAGGGCTGGCTAGCCAGTGAGGAGTGCCACGCCGAGGGCCGAGGGCCAAGGGCCGTGGGAGGCGAGGACAGGCCCTGCTTACCACTGCCAGGCGTTTCTCAACCTGGAACGCAGCCACGGCAAAGACATTGGCCACTGAGGACAGAAGCACCACAGGGCGGGCTCAGGGCACAGTGGGCCCAGTCCCCGCCCGAGGCCCTCCTTGGAGCCCAGCTCACCAATGACCAGGCACGGGGCGGGCCAGCTGTAGGGGTCCTTCAGGAACAAAGACACCACCTGGATGGGGTCCACCAGGATGCCATACCTGGGGGCAGGGGATGGGGGCCTGAGTAGCTGGGGGCAAGGCCTGGGCTGGGGTGGAACCTGAGCGGGAGTGAGGAGGAGGCCTGTGGGCCTGGAAGGGTACTCACTTGATAAGGTTTTCCAGGAACAACCGTGCATTGCTCAGGATCTGAAAGACAGGAGGGCCCAGTGCGGGCAGTCCTGGCACAGCTCCTGGGCAGCAGCCTGGCTCCTGTCTAGCCTCCATGCCAAGCTCTGGGGCCCACTACCCACCTCACCCCAACCACTCCACCACAGGGGCAGAGAAGACACCAAGAGAAACCGCAGAACCAGGCACCAGCTGCCTGGAGCCACGGCCAGCAGCACAGTGACCACCCGCCCCAAAGCACACGCCAGAGCCTGCCCACCAGCCAGGCCAATCCCAAGTGTCCAGCCTGTGGCAAGAGACTGCGGCAGGGAGGTGCAGTCCTAGGGGTGGGAGAAAGATACTGGCCAGAGCTATGAGGCGCAGGGGCCTGGGCCTGGAGCTCTCCGAGCCCCAGTGTGGCTTCTAAGATCTGAACCACAGCAGAGACTGCAGGCTCGAGCCTGGGGCCAGGCCCTGGCCTCCCTTGACCCCATCTCACAGGTACTCTGGCGAGCCGGGCCCTGATGCCACTGACCTGTCTGCCCAGAGCTCAACTCTGCGCAACAGAATTGACAAGGACTGCGGAGGAGCCACACACGCTGGGGTCAGGGGGCCCTGCCTGGGGGGGCCCACGGAAGGCAGGGGCCGGCGCTGTGGCATAGCAGTTAAAGCCACCACCTGCAGCGCCGGCATCCCATATGGGCACCAGTTCCAGTCCCAGCTGCTCCACTTCTGATCCAGCTCTCTGCTATGGCCTGGGAAAGCAGCAGAAGATGGCCTAAGCCGTTGGGCCCCTGCACCTGCATGGGAGACCTGGAAGAAGCTCCTGGCTCCTGGCTTTGGATCAGCACAGCTCCAGCTATTGCAGCCAGTTGGGGAGTGAACCATCGGATGGAAGACCTCTCTCTGTCTCTCTCTCTGCCTCCTTCTCTCTGTGTGTTAACTCTTTCAAATAAATAAATCTTTAAAAAAAAAAAAAAAAAAAGAGGGTCCCGGGTGTTGTGGGAGAGCAGACAGTGCTGCCCAGGCTACCCCAGAGCCCCTGCTCGGGCCCGAGAGCCAGCCTGGCCAGAATGGACACACCATCTGTGGAAGCCAGGCTGCACTGGGCTTCCTGTGGCCTGCCTGGCCAGCTTCTCAACCATCAGGCCATCTCTGGGCCGAGGATGCTGGGGCCCTCCCAGGGCAGCTGGCAGGGAGTGTGGGCATGCGCGGAGCAGTCACAGAGGCCCAAGAGCTCCTCCAGGTGAGGACCGCAGGTCTCAGCCACATGGGCTGTGCGCGGTAGCCACTGGTCCCAGACAGGCCTGTGCGCCCCGACCTGCTCCACAGGCTGCCCCTTTGAGCCCGGACTCCAATGCTCCGGAGTGCACCAGGTCTGGTATGTAGTACAGGTGTCCATCAGTTCCTCCCTACAAACTCCTGGGACCCAAAGAGAGAGAGGCTGGCCAGGAGGCCTGGAGGGCTTCCGCCCCCGAGGGTCACACGGCAAGGCACAGGGACATTCACCAGCTCCCAGAGAGGCCTCGTGGCCCAGAGCGCCGCCTGGCCGTCCCCTTACCCTGAAAGCCCACAGCAGCCCAGGCGGCCACAAGGGAGCCTTGGGCCCTCAGGGCAGTTCACAGCACAGAGGCCTGGAGCCCTGGGCACACCGCTCGCCCTCCCTCGCCCAGCGTGAGCCCCTCTGGTCACTGCAGGGACTACCCCTGTGCGGCCCCCACTGCCCCAGCCTCC
Organism: Oryctolagus cuniculus; assembly: GCF_051225735.1. NCBI lineage: Eukaryota > Metazoa > Chordata > Mammalia > Lagomorpha > Leporidae > Oryctolagus > Oryctolagus cuniculus. The sequence goes on from NC_142872.1 coordinate 168,524,426, forward strand.
TCAGGGCAGCGTCAGGTCTCACGTGTCCCAACCCACGGTCCTGCACCTGGGGACACAGCCTGTGCCCAGGCAGACGTCAGCTGGCCCTACTCACCAGCATCACCACACACCAGTTCAGGATGCCACGGTAGTTGCTGAAGCCACTGTCAGAGCTGAACAGTGAGTCCTGCAGGCGGTGGCATCTGGTGAGCGACAGGCACCTGGTGAGCCGCGTGGGCAGGGCAGGGCAGGGCCCCAAACCAGGATCCACCCCCCCCCCCCCCCGCAGCCCATTTACAGATGGGCAGAGAAGCCGGCGAGCCCACCGCAGCCACAGGGCGGGCGGCGGCAAAGCTCTTGGAGGCCTGCCCTGCAGGCAGCAGGAAGGAGCAGGTCACGGGCAGAGGCCCAGGCACCTGTCCCGGGCTGCCCAGGCTTCCGTGCGCTTGGGTGCCCGAAAGCAGGAGGCCACACCTCACTCTCCAGGGGCACTCGGGCCACAGAAGTCCACTCTGGGGGTCTGTGGGCTCACCTGGCACCACTTAGCACTGCAGGGACGGGGGCTGAGGCTCAAGTCCACCCCGCTCAGCTGGCCCAACGTGCCAACAAAACCTCCCCACTCGGCCACACGTTGGGACCGAGGCAAGGGCCAGCCCAGCGCCCAGCTTGACACAGCTTCCTGGATGCAGGAGCACCACCCATGTGCTTACGTGTCCTCTCCCTGAGCTCGGGGCAGGCCCCCAGTGAAGGCCTCCATCAGTGCCGGGGTGGACACCTGGCCCAACAGAGAGGCCACTTGGGTGGCTGGGGCAAGGTCCTGACCCAGCCCCTGGCAAGCTCAGAGCGGCAGCAGCTGCACCCCACTCTCCCTCCAGGCAGCCCCGGGCCACGTTGAGCAAGGCCCGGGTTTTGTAAGAGGCCACACGGCCTCCCCTCCTCCCCTCCCTCCCACAAGCACCCGGTGCTGCTGCCTCCAGGCGCCCCTCTCCACACAGCCCTGCGCCCACCCGGCCCCCAGCAGCACAGAGATCGCACACCCACCTGCCCACCTCGGGCTGCAGCACCAGGGCAGGCAGCTCGGCCTGAGCTTCCCCTGCACACACCACGCACACACCAGCTCCTTCTGCACCTGAGCCCCACCCCCAGAGCCCAGCAGCACGGGCTGGGCAGGGCAGCCTTCGCGCTCGCGCTCACGCGCGCGCCCACTTGCTGTTGCCAGAGAACCACCGAGCTTCCCGCGCCACTCCTGAGCACGGCTGTTCCACACCGCGACCACCACCGAGATGGCTGTGGCCATCTCCCACGTCACCCCTGCTTCGCTTGCTGGGCCCTCCCCAGGCCCCCCCTGCACACGCCCAGGCCCCTCCAGGGCTCCTCACCAGCCCTGCCCCTAGCACCCCTCCGTTCTCAGCCCGGCTGCCCTCCCCACCAACATGCCCGAGGCCCTGTCCCCAACGTCCACAGAACTGCAGGATTGCCAGTGCAGCCAGTGGCAAGTGGGCTAGAGGGCAAGCCACAGGGAGACGCGGACCGGGCAGCTGTGCAGAGCCATCTTTCCCACCCTCTCACCCACTGGACAGCCTGCCCGCGCTTCTGTGCCTTGCAGCTGTCTCTCACCCACTCCCCAGCCGAGCCCCTTCTAACCCCTCCCCCACCCAGGCAGCACAGGCGGCAGACACACACACGGCTCTACTTCCAAGTCGGGCCTCACCTGCAGACCACACGGTCCAGCCCCAGGGCCAAGCAGAGCGAGGACGGGGCAGAGGGCCAGCTCCCCCTGCTGCCACCCCACAGCCCTGGAGTGCGGGGCTCACTGCACCCCGGCACCCACGGGGCTGCGGAGCCTGGCAGGCCACAGGCTGAGCAGGGACGGTGCTCTCACCTTGCCACAGGGCAGAAGTGAGCTCATGCCCAGCGCCTGACCGGGCTGCCCAGGCCAAGGAGAGCAGGAAGTGAGGAGGGGGAGGCAGGCGCTCACAGAGCGACCAGGAAGGGAGAGAGGAAGAGCAGCCACAGGCCCGGAGAGAAGGGACACAGACGGCGAGCTGAGCCCACAGAGAGGGCTGCCCCGCCAGCAGCCCCGAGCCCTGTGCAGCCCAGGTCTGAGTGACAGGCACACGGAGCCACAGGTCACCCCAGGTCTGGGGGCAGGCACAGAGACACAGGTCACCCCCAGGTCTGAGGGACAGGCACAGAGACACAGGTCACCCCAGGTCTGAGGGGCAGAGACACAGGTCACCCCCAGGTCTGAGGGACAGACACACAGGTCACCCCCAGGTCTGAGGGACAGGCACAGAGACACAGGTCACCCCCAGGTCTGAGGGACAGGCACAGAGGCACAGGTCACCCCAGGTCTGGGGGGCAGGCACAGAGACACAGGTCACCCCCAGGTCTGAGGGGCAGGCACAGAGACACAGGTCACCCCCAGGTCTGAGGGGCAGGCACAGAGACACAGGTCACCTCCAGGTCTGAGGGGCAGGCAGAGACACAGGTCATCCCAGGTCTGAGACACAGGCACAGAGACACAGGTCACCCCCAGGTCTGGGGGCAGGCACAGAGACACAGGTCATCCCAGGTCTGAGGGACAGGCAGAGACACAGGTCATCCCAGGTCTGGGGGGCAGGCAGTGACACAGGTCACCCTCAGGTCTAGGGGGCAGGCAGAGACACAGGTCACCCCAGGTCTGAGGGGCAGAGACACAGGTCACCCCCAGGTCTGAGGGACAGGCACAGAGGCACAGGTCACCCCAGGTCTGGGGGGCAGGCACAGAGACACAGGTCACCCCAGGTCTGAGACACAGGCACAGACACAGGTCACCCCCAGGTCTGAGGGGCAGGCACAGAGACACAGGTCACCCCCAGGTCTGAGGGGCAGGCAGAGACACAGGTCACCCCAGGTCTGAGACACAGGCACAGAGACACAGGTCACCCCCAGGTCTGGGGGCAGGCACAGAGGCACAGGTCACCCCCAGGTCTGAGCCACAGGCACAGAGACACAGGTCACCCCAGGTCTGAGGGGCAGAGACACAGGTCACCCCCAGGTCTGGGGGGCAGAGACACAGGTCACCCCCAGGTCTGGGGGCAGGCACAGAGACACAGGTCACTCTCAGGTCTGGGGGCAGGCACAGAGACACAGGTCACTCTCAGGTCTGGGGGCAGGCAGAGACACAGGTCATCCCAGGTTTGGGGGGCAGGCAGTGACACAGGTCACCCTCAGGTCTAGGGGGCAGGCAGAGACACAGGTCACCCCAGGTCTGGGGACAGGCAGAGACACAGGTCACCCCAGGTCTGGGGACAGGCAGAGACACAGGTGCTGGGACCCAGGAGCGGCGGCTTCCCCAGCAGGCCCAGCTCTGCCCGGGAGACCAGACGGGGACAGGGACCGGGCTCTGCTGGCTCTCGCACTCGCCTTGCCCCAGCCCACACCAGGACACAGCAAAGGCTCACTGGCCAGTGCCCAGCTGGACGTGGCTGCCCCCTGCCAGGCCCGGGGCCCCATCTCACACAGAGGCCCCGCAGCACCCCTCCCAGAATCCACACCCCCTCTCGGGCAGGCCCCGCCCAGGGGAAGCTGCACCCCTCTCGGGAGGCCCCCCGCCCCCGGCGCCTTCGTGGCCGCCTCGGCGACCTTTGTCCACACTGCTCCGCGGGGTTATCTTATCTCCCCGGTGAGCCGTGAGCACCCCACGGGCAGGCTACAGCGCCCACTTCCTCCTGGCCCCCCGGCTGCCCCGAGGACCCTGGGCCACATGACGGCAGCGCCAAGAGCCTGAGGGTGCCAAAGGGCCAGAGCCCGGGCCGTCGGTCCTCCCTGGCGGCCCGGGCAGCAGGACGCGCGCCCCTCCCGCCCTCAGAGCAGGGCCCCCTCCCGGGCAGCCCCGAGACGCCCCCTATCCCGGCAGCTGCGGGTCCAGCCACGGGGGCGGGGGAGCCAAGCGCGAGGCCGGCCCCTCCGCGGGCCTCCGCACCTGAGGATGCGCTCCGCGCCACCTGGCCGGCCACCTGGGTGACCTTGGCAGGTGACCCTCCCCCGCCAAGCCCGGCCTCTCCCCGCGGGGCGCACCCGGCGGGCTGGGGTCGGGCGCGCGGCTACCTCAGCTCCCAGTGGCCGTCGCCCACGTCGGCGTCCGCGTCCTTGTCCGGGGCCGGCGTGTCTCCCGCGGCGCCCACGTCCGGGCCCGCCGCCCCGTTCCGCACCTCCTCTTCCGCCGCCGCAGGCCCGCCGCCGGCCTGGCCCGAGGGCCGCGAACCGGTCCTCCGGCGCCGGGAGCCGCCCGCGCCGCCGCGGTCGCCCATGGCCTCCGCCCGCACCCTGCGGCCCCCTCGTCGTGGCCCTCCGGGCTCGCAGCGCCCGAGGCCCGCGGCCCCGCCTCCGGACCCTCGGCAACGGCCGCCGCCGCCCCCTGCCGGCCGCCGTAGCCCGCCCGCGTCGCGCGCTTCCGGCGACGACCCGCGGCACCGTCGCCTCCGACCGCGCGCGCCTGCTGGGCAGGCCGCGCGCGCGCCCATTTGTAGCCCGCGGCCGGCGTGGGCGGAGCCCGCGGGCGCGCGCGGCGCACCCTGGGAGTTGTAGTCGCGGCGCGGCGGCGAGCGAGGGGCGCGCGCGGGGCTGCGGCGGTCCGGCGAGGCGGCCGAGGACCTACGGCGTCCGCGGGGCGGGCCCGACAGCCGAACCTCTCGCCCGCTGTTGTAAACGCTGCCACGTGCGGCGGGCGTGGCAGACGACGCCCCCGCTCTGCGCCTGGGGCTCCGGGGAGAGAGCGCGGAGCACGGCGGCCACGCCGGGCCGAGCGGTCGGGTCCCCCCGCAGGGGCTGGCCAGCGGCAGTGCGGGGCCGCTTTGGAGGCGGCTGTGTGCGTCCACGTCCCAGCTCCGAGCCGCCAGCATGACAGTGGCCGCGGGAGTTGGGCGACCGGAGCCGGGGCCACTGGGGAGGAAGGTCCGGCTGGGCCAAGGGCCGAGACAGCGGGAAGGCCAGGCGGTGACCACCAGCGAGAGGAGCCCCACCGCCACCGCGGGGAGAGGAGGGCGGTGGGGCAGGTGAAGCCTGTGGTGTCCTGGCCAGGACAGGTCTGTCTGCTGGGAAGTTACAGGGCAGAGGGTGAGGCCCCACCAGGGGGTCCTGCCGTCCTGGTGGAATGGAGCAGGTGGGGGGGGGTGCCAGCCTGTGGCTTCACCTGTGGCTCCTCCTGGCCTTCGGCGAGGTGGGCTCAGACTCCTGCAGCTAGGCGGCATGAGAGGGAGGGTCTGCAGGAGAGCTGGGCCCCGGGCAGCGGCAGGGGTGCCTTCACCCTGCAGGCTGTCCCACTGGCTGTGCGCTCCAGAAGGGGGCACTCACCCCTGCAAAGCCGCCTCTGCTGCAGACCTGGCCCCGGCCCCCTCCCCATGCCGCTGGCTGTGGGCAGCTGCGCTGGCCCCTGCAGGGCTGGCCTGGTAGGAACTCCCAAGCCCCAAGACTGAGGGCTCTCTCCGCTCAGGCCTGCCTACCTTCTCGCCAGGCTCTGTGGCTGGGCAGGATGTCCCTGGCCCTCTGCCCTTCCCGTCCACCACAGCCTGGTCCTCGCCTCCTTGACTCTGTGCAGGGTTCTGGGTGGCCCCGGGCCCAGCCATGCTTGCAGGTGGTTGGTGTGTGGGGTGGGGGAGCACTGCTCTGGAGTCTGGGGTCGGGGCGAGGGCTGCAGACTGCAGGCAGAGGCCAGACTTCAAACCCTCTTCAGTCCTGGGTCTTCCACCAGCACCCCCGGCTCTCAGGTCTGCCCGGCTGGTGACGCTGTCCAGGGAGGACAAAGGCGCCTCAGGCCGGGGGACCTCCCCCTCCCAGATGCAGCGCCCAGCCTTGCAAGGGGCCAGCCCGCAGACCCTCCCCTGCAGCCGGCCCAGCCCAGGACACACCAGCGTGAGGCTCCGAGTTCTATCAAGAGTGGCATTTATTCTCCTTGTGGAGGTGCGGCGCTCCGGGGAGCTGGTGCTATTGTGCTTAGGAAGGAGGTCTGTCCGTCCGTCCGTCTGTCCGGCCGGCCCAGCCCCAAACGGGGGCGGAAGAGGGGCCGGCCCGAGTAAAAATCCCGGCGTGCTCCGGGTGGGAATCTGTACAAGGCGGCGGGGCGCAGGCGGGGGTGGGGGCGGGGCGGGCCGGCGGCCACGGCCCCCACCGAGGGCCCCGCACCTCGGGCCCTACTTGTAGAATAGTACAAAACAGGTGCTAGCTAAACGTTCCTTCTACCTGAATTCGCTAAGTCGGTTATTGTGCTGCTTCGTTATGGGGGCGGGAGGGGGCCCATGGCTTTCCACGGCGGCGGGGTGTGCGGAGAAGCGGGGGCTCCGGGCGGCCCACGGCCCTCGGGCCTTCTCCTCAGGTAGGTAGACAGGAGAGTGGGATGGGGGCGCCTGTGCACGCGACTGCGCGCGGCGCAGGCGGGCAGGGCCGGGCTGTGCGGGCACCGCGCCTGGCGAGGGAGGGGGTTCGGGATGTGGGCACCGCGATGCCGGACCTGCCCCTGTGGGCACAACCGAACCTGGGGCTGGGCGCGTCAAGCACTCAAGAGTGCGCCTTGCCTCGCGAAGGGCCCTGGCGCAGGCTGGACTCGCAGGGCCACGCGGGCGATCGTCCTGCCTGAGCAGAGAACGCGAGGCCCAGATCAAAGGCAGAGCCGGAAAAGGCCCCCGGACGAGAGGAGGGGCGTCTGGGCCCGGGACCCCGGCCTCCCTCTGCATCTGCGCGCGTCCCTCGCCCCGCGGGAGCCGCTGGGCCTCCGCGGTGGTCCTGCACTTCCCCGCAGGCCGCCGGGTGCCTGGCGCCCAGCAGGTGCCCACTGAGCGGTCGGTGAGTGATGGGCGACTGAAGGCGGGGTCTTGGGTGCAACCGCCCCGCCCCTCCGGGGCCGAGACCCCCGCCGGGCTCTGCCGTGGGAGGGGGCGGGGAAGGGGGTAGAAAGTCCGCGCGGCCGGCCCCGCGCAGCATCCCTGATCTAGGGGCCTATGGGGCGGGGCGGGGTGGGGCGGGGATACCTGATTCTCAAGAACTAGAGGCGGCGGCAGCTTCGCATGCAGTGCGCATTATTGCTCTATAGTCGGCGTCGGACTAACTAGGGGGCCAGGGGAGCGGGCAGCCCCGGGAAGGGTCGGGAGGAGGGGTGGGGCTGCATGCAGTGACGTCACAAAGGCGGCGGCCAATGGGGCGGGCCCTTGGGGCGGAGTCGCCGCCGAGGCTTTGGCATAGACGGGCGAAAGTTGGCAACCGAGTGGGGCGGGGTCCGAGGCTCCCCCGGGACCGAGCCCGAGCCCGGCTAGGGGTGGGGACACTGATCCTGGACTCCCGAGTCCCCAGCGTCGGCGGGGAGGATTAGGGGGTGGGGGATCCGGCGCCCCCTCCCTGACCCGAGTGCAATCCGTTCATAAATAAAACTAATACAGGAAGGAGCCCCGACGCGTCCGCAACCCCTCGCAGCGAATACAGAGGTGTGTGGAGGGCAGAGCCGCGCCCGCCTGCCGGGCCCGGAATCCGTCCTCCAACACCACCTAGCGCCGCGGGTGCGCGGGACGGGGCCCCGGGGCGGGGCGGGGGTCTCAGGGGGTCGGTGAGTCCATGCGATTCGATATGCGTCATTATTATTCCGTGTGGAGGACAGAGCCCCGGGAGCTGGGCTGGAAGAATTCGGATTTCGCAGAGGATGCGAGGAGGGTGAGGGTGGGAGGGCGGCTCGGACCGGGCCCCCCCGAAGGGGCCCGAGGGAGAGCAGCGCTGCCGTCAGCCCCGGCCCCGGCCCCCGGAGCGGGCAGCGGCGCCTCCGCAGGCCGCGCCCGCGCCCGCCCCTCCGCCAGCCCGCTGCCGCGAGGAACCGACGCCCCGGACGTGTGGGCCGAAGGCCCGGCCCTGGAAGGCTTGGGAAGGGGTGGGGAAGACCTGAGTCTCGCGACGCGATCCAGAGGCGCAGAGGAGGGAGCAGGGGGGCGCGCCCGCCCCCCGCCCCAATCTTCGGAGACCCAGCTCGGAGCTGAGGTTCGGTTCTGGGTCTCGGCGACCCTATTGCTGGGAGGAAGCCTGGGGCACCCTGGAGGGGAGGGGAGCGGGTTCGGGGTGGGTCTCCCCTCGGGACCCTATTGCTTGAAGGGGCTGGCAAGGCCCCCGGCGGGCGGGGCAGGGTGGGGCCGGCCCCCTCCCCCTATTGCTGTGAGGAGGGGCCCGCCCTCCGGCCCCTCCACCCGGACGCCGGCGGAGACTTCCCTGGGGGAGGCCCCGTATTGCTGAGCGCCGAGCGGGCTGGCGCAGGCCCTCCGCCCTAGGCCTGCACGGGGCCGAGCTGCGGCGGCGCGGGGGCCGCGGGGCCGCCGGCCGCGCCACCCTTGAAGCAGGCGGACTCGTAGTGCTTGTTGAGATAGGACTTGAGCGCGAAGCTCTTCTTGCAACGCTTGCACTGGAAGTGTTTGAAGGCGGAGTGCGTCTGCATGTGCGCGCGCAGGTTGGAGCGGTCGGCGAAGGCTTTGCCGCAGTGCGCGCAGCCGAAGGGCTTCTCGCCCGTGTGCGAGCGCATGTGGCCCTGCAGCAGCCAGGGCCGCGAGAAGGCCTTGCCGCACACGCCGCACTTGTGGCGCAGGTCGTGCGTGAGCAGGTGCATGGCCATGGCCGGCATGGACACGTACACCTTGCCACACGTCGGGCAGCGCCGCGCCAGCTGGCTGTCCAGGCTGCGGTGCGTCTGCTTGTGGCGGCTCAGGTTCGACGACGTGGCGTACGTCTTGCCGCACTCGCCGCACGCGTGCCGGCCACCGGCACCCGCGGGCCCTGGCCCCGCGCGAGCTTCGGGGCCCGCCCCCGCGCGCGCGCCGCCCCGGCCCCCTGCCCCCGAGCCCGAGCCCCGCGCGCCCGCCCCGCCTCCGCCTCCGGTGTCGCCGTCGCCGTCGGGGGCCGCGGCCGTGGAGGGGGCGGCGGCGGCGGCGGCGGCGGCGGCGGCGGCCTTGCGGCGCGAGCGCCCGTCGGTGATGAAGAAGGCGTCGGCCGCGTAGCCCTCGCTGACGGCCGCGTCGCCGTTGATGTAGCCGCCCGCAGCGGTGGCCAGCTCAGGGCGCGGGGTGGGCGGCGGCGCCGAGCCCGCGGCCGCGGGGCCCAGCTCTCCCCGCACGGCCGCCGCGTACATGGGCTCCGGGGACGGCCCTTTGAGCAGCGCCGCCTCGGCGTCGCCATCGTAGACGGACGCAGGCCCCACGTAGTCGCTGAGGTATCCTGCGGACCGAGGCGGACACACGGACAGGGGGCGGGAGGGGCACAGGGAGGACAGAGCGGGGACGAACCGGGAGGAAGACAAAGAAGGGGCCGGGGGACCGCGGGGCAGGCGGGATGGAGACAGCGGGGAGGGAGGGGAGAGCACAGGCGAGGATGAGTCGGGCCCGGCCGCGCTCCGCCCCCGCCGCCCGGCGCCCCGCCCCCGCTGGGGGAGGAGGGAGGCGCAGCTCGGGGCGCGGCCGCCCCCCTTCCGCGGAGCCTCAAGGTCAGGGGGGAGGGGCGGCGCCTCCCTCTCCCGCCTCCCCTCCCCTCCCCCTCCCCCTCGGGTTCTCCCCACTTCAGCAGTTTTCCCTGATTATGCAACACACTGCAGACCTGCGGCGCACAAAGCCGGGGCCGCCGCTCCGGGGTCCCCGCAGGCTCTTCCCGGTGCCCCGCCTTGGTACTGCCCCCCAGCGAGCCCCAGAGACGGGCTCCCCGCTCCGGCTCCTCCGGCGCGCCCCCCCACCTGGCTGGGCTTGACCCCCACCCACGCCGGCAGTGGTGCCTCCATGGCTCCACACGCCTTTCCTGGGCTGCTCCTCGGGTTCCTGCTCTGCTCTCTGCTAGCCTCTTCCTCCCACCCCCTAGCCTCTGCAGGGGCCATTCCCAGGCCAGAGACACTGCGGTGAGCACAGCGCCCAGGTGTCCACCATGGGACACCTTCAGAGAGACACAGCCTCGGGAAGGCAGCACAATTCGTGCCGGAACCCAGAGCACAAGATGGATCTTACAAGCTCAAAATCACAAGCGCACCTCTCAGGAGGGGGTTGTGTCCCCGCTTTGGTCCTCCCTGGAGTCCCCGGCTGGCTAGGCCACCCACTCGTGCAGGGTCACATATGCAGCCACCTGGACACTCTCAGTCACATGGTGCACACTGGCCCCAGAGTCACATGGTCCCATGGAGTGGCACACAAGCAGGCACACACTCACACAGGGTCACACACTGACAGTCACATGGTCACACGCAGTCACATGGGCCCACACAGGCTCCCACTCCTGCAGGTCGCACTTGCCCTGCCGCCAGGCTGCTGGCACTCCCTGCACCCCAGCTCCCATGCGAACAGTTGTCCTTGAACTTGGGCACCCTGGCACAGAGAGCCTCCCCTGCCCGCAGCTTCCTCCCCCTGACCCTGGCTTCAGGGAAGGCCCTGGCACTGCAGCTCCTGCCCTGACAGGTGGGCGGCCCCTGGAACCCCTGCCTGCTCCCTAGCAGGGGTCCTGGGAGCACAGGAAGAGGGCAATGGGTCCAGGATTGGGGTGTGGGCCCGCACGTGCAGTGTCAGCAGGTGGCCGGCATTGGTGGCGGCCTGCCTCCTGGTTCTCACCCATCTCCTCCACCTCCTCCCCTCCCAGCCAGGCCGGGTCCCCATGCCCTGCTGCGGTCCAGGCTTGGCCACAGCCCCTCGGTGGCTCTGGTTCCCTGGGGCCTCTTCGCCCCCCCCCCCGACCTTGCCCTTCCACCCCCCACGCTCGGGCCCTCTACCCCTCGCAGCAACGCCCTGGGCCTGCACCCCAATCGGCTCGCACCTTTATCGTGCAGTCGCACGCCGAGGTCGCCGCGGGCACGCCCGTAGGAGCTCTCGAGGTCTGCCGAAGAGAACGTGTCAAGTTTGACCTTCTTGACCAGGAAGGACCTGGGCATGATTCCTGCGGAGCCGGGGCTCGGGGGGACTGCGGCCGCGGCGGGGCCCCGTCACCATCCGAGGAGCGGCGGAGGCGGCTCGGGTCCCCCCTCCGGCCGCTGGATGCTGCCGCGCCAGTGCCAGTCCGCTCGCCGCCCGCTTCCTGCCCTGCGCCGCCGCCGCTGCGCCTCCCGGCCGCTCTCCTCCGTCCTCCGCTCCGCTCCGCTCTCCTCTTCCTTCTTTCCTTCCTTCCTTCCTTCCCTCCTCTGGTCCCGGCTTCCCAGCCCGCAGTGCCGCCCCTGGACAGGCGGGGGAGGAGGCTGGGGGGGGCGGGGAGGGGGGAGCGGCTCCGTCCCGGGCCCGTAGGCTGCGAGTGGGTGCAGGGCTGCGGCCCCTCGCCCTCCCCCCCGCCGCCGTGGCCGAGCCTCAGTCAGCGGTCCCCCATGCCCCCGGGGGCGGCGGCGCCGGACCGGGACAACGCGGCGGCTGCAGCGGCGGCGGGGGCGCCGGCGTCTTCAGCACCGCGGCCAGCGCCGGCCCGGGCAGCACCGCGGCCAGCGCCCGGGCGCGCTCGGCCGGCGCGGGTGGAGAGGGGCGGGCCGAGGGGGCTCGGCCGCCGGGCGGGGGTCCTCGGCGGGGGTCTCGGGGAGGCTTGCTTTATTGTTCTGCAGCCCGAGCGGTGGTGGTGGCGGCGGCGGCGGCGGCGGCGGGCGGGGGGCGGGGGTCCTGGGGGGAGGGGAGCGCAGGGAGGGCGGGCCGAGGGAGGGGGAGGGACGGGGCTCCGGGGGCGGGGCTCGGCTCTCGGACAGCTCCCGCCCGGCCTCCGAGCTCGCAGCCGCCTCTGCCTGCGGCCCGGCCCAGCCTCCGGCTTTTAAAGCCCTCGAGCGGGGGGGAGGGGGAGGCAGGGGAGGGGAAGAGGCCGGCGGAAATGGCTGCGCTGGGCCGGTCCTCGGCCAGGGTCTCCTGGGAGGGGTCTCGGGGATGCCTCGGCCTCTGCGTGTTGGGGGGAGGGTCCCCCGCGCGGCTCGGGAACGGCTACCCCGCGGTCGGCGGCATTGCCGGGCGGGTGGGAGAGGTGGAGGTAGGGCCTGGGACCTATTCGCCCGGGGCTTGGGGTCATGTAGGGAGGGACGCGGGCGCACCCAGCTCGGGTCAGCCTGCCTCGCCCGGGGCCTGGACGCGCGGGGCTGCGGGGGAGAGCGGGGGCGGCGCCAGACTGGGGAGCGAGTGCTGAGGCAGCGAAAGCGGGTGTGCAGGCGCGGCGCGTGCCCGGCGACCCCGCAGTGTGCGGGTGCCGCGTGTGCGCCCTGTGCCGCAGTGTCTCCGGCCACCCCGTCACCCGGGCTGACCCCGAGCATGCCCGGGGGGCCTCCCCTCCCTGCCTCTCGCCCCTGCGGCGGATGCGGAGCGCTGCGGCCCAGCGAGCGTCCGGCGTGGAGACAGCGAGGGGACGCGGTGCCCCGCTCCAGAATTTTTACTTCGTGGGTGGTTTTTCGCCCTTCCGCGGGGCTGCAGCTCCCCCCGGCGGCCCCGCAACCAGGCGCATAACCTTCCTGCGGCCGCCCGCGCGGAGTTTGCAGCCCCCATGACGTCAGGACCGGCGGCCAATGGCGCGCGCGGGGCGCAGGGGCTCGGGGCCGCACAATGGCCGCGCGCGGTGCATATGTCCCCAATTAGGGCCCGGCGCCGCCATTGTCCCCTCGCCGCCCCCGCCCGGTCCTTTGGGTCTCCACGGTCCGGGCGCGTGCCCACGCCGCCCGCGGTTCCCGGGGCCGAGGTTGCTCAGCGGTTCCGGGCGTGTCCCAGCGCGGCGGAGCCGGGAGCGCGGCCAAGCGGGGGCGCGCGCGCTCGTCGAGCTGCGCGCGGTGACCTTGTGCTGGGCGCAGGGCGGCCGGGAGCGCGCGGAGGCTGGGAGCGCACGGGGCGTGCGGGCGCTGCTTAGCGTCCAACCCGCACGGATCCCGCGCCTCGTCCCTCGCTGCGCCGCCCACAGCCGCCGCCGAGCCACGGCGGGGCGAGCGATCCGACCCGGCTTAGGCGCGCGGCGGAGACCAGGGGCCGCCCCGTGCCCGACCCGGCGCCGGCATGGGCGCTCCCGGGAGCCGAGAGGGCACTGCCGCCCCCCTATCGCGGAGCCACAGCCGGCGAGGCTCGCGGGGGCGGGGCAGGGGTCCCCTCGGGGTGGGGGGTGACGATGCTCGTCCGTCCGAGGCGCAGCCGGAGTCGCAGGGCCAATTAGCATTTTGATTGCGGGACTTGGGGGGCCCAGCTGGACCAAGGCCTAATTACCTGGCAGGCCCTCGGGGCGCCTGCGGGACGTGCCCGGCGCGATGCCCTCGCCCGGCGCCCACCGCCTGCTCGCAGACACGGAGTTCCCTCCCACACTTTCCCACCTCTCCGCTCCTCCCCCCTTCTGCATTTCGTTGTCTGGAGCCCCATTTTTCCATCGCCTGTCTCTCCGCCCTCCATCCCCTGGCCCCCCAGTGTCCTTGGTGCAGGAAGCTCCAGTGCCGGCACACCTGTGTCCCGCAGCCAGGCGCTCCCAAGGGAACCATTCCCGCGGTCCTTGCTCGAGCTCGGGTGGATCCTGCAGCCCCTGGGTCACCCGGCAGGGAAGGGCAGCTGGGCCCAGGCCTTGGCCATCAGTCTGGGCCCTCCTGGGTACCGAGCACACATGCGGCCCCAGCACAAGGACTTGGCCCTCCGGCGTGGCCTCCCTTGGAACACTGGCCCCCACCCCCAGCCACATGGGAAGGTCCAGCCGGAAGGCTCTGGGGAAGGACCGGCGACCGTCCGTCCGATTTGGGGCGGTTTCAGCTCCCCGCCAGAGGCTGTCCCGAGTCTCCCAGGCTGGGGACTGAAGGGCTCAGTGAAGTCAGGGCCCCCAGCCAAAGCCGCGTTGGTGATGCTGGGGCCTGCCTGGCCATGCCTATGCACCGCCCTGCTGCTGGCCTCCAACCTTGCACAGCTAGGGAGCACTCCTGCCTCGGGCTGCACAACCCTGATGAGAGGCCTGGCTGGAGGGTGGGTCCCCCTGCTGCAGCCCCCCTCCCCAGGGTCATGTTCTGGTCACCTGTGGTGATGGGCAGAGGCGGGGGTGCTGCACCATGTGTGGTGGGGGTCATGACTGGCAGAGATGGGTTCGGGGTACATGGCGGGCGGAGGACAAGGTCATTGGCAGGAAGAGAGACCAGGGAGTGGAAGGATGCCATGCCGGGACAGCAAGAGCTGACACGGAGGGAGGCTGGCGTGGCCAGGGACTCTCCCAGCAGGGACCCTTCTGGAGAAGGGATGGAGGGTGAGTGGCCAGCTTCCAGGCCAGGGACAGACGTGGAAGCCGCCTGCTGAGAGGGGAGAACAAGGGGCAGGGAGGACATGGGGGCCACTGCGGGGCCAGCGACCGGCCAGGACTGTGTGCTAGGAGCAGCCAACTGTGTCTTGCTCTGTTCAGACCGCCCAGGCAGAGCACCGAGCAGCAGATGGCGTCTCACAGTCCAGTTGTGGGGGCACTGGCAGGTCCGGGTACACCTCACTGTGTCGTCACCTGGCCAATGGGAGCTGCCTGGGGTCTGGAATTCCAAGGGGACTGACCCCACCCCAGAGAGTTCCTCCCCCACTCCCCAGCCCCCCACCCTCACAGCCTCCCATGGATCATCAGGGCCACACACAGGAACGTCAGACCACAGATGCCGAGGGCACCGTTCCAAGGGTTTGAAAATCACGGGAGAAACCCTCAGAACAGGGTACCAGGGTGGCTGGGAGGCCGAGGGCGCAGGCCGGGCCACTGCTTCATCGTGGAGGAGCTGAGCTCACCTCCACAGCAGGGCAGGAGGCAGTACAAGAGCCGGATCTGTCTTCCTACGTGACACAACCGGGAACAGGCAGGCGGTTACCTTGGTGGCTAAGAGGTTGGTTCAGACGTCCACATGCAGGGGCTGGCACTGTGGCACCAGGCCTGTGACGCCCGCATGCTATGTGAGTGCCCGTCCCGGCTGCTCCGCTCCTGATTGAGCTGCCTGCTAATCCTGGGAAGCAGGAGATGTACGTGGGCCCCTGCCATGCCACATGGGAGACACGGATGGAGCTCCAGGCTCTGATTTTTGGCAGAATCTTGATGTTCATGTTGCTGAAAACTATGAGGCCGTGTTCCACAGCCCCTCGCAGCTACACAGAGGGTTTCCTTCTGGGATCTCGGACACATTCCACTGCAGTACAGGGGCTCTGCCTTGAAGAGATTTGTATGAATTTTTTTATTAAAATACTTATTTGAAAGGTGGAGTTACAGAGAAGGATAGGGAGGGAGAGAGGGAGGTCTTTCATCCACTGGCTCACTCCCCAAATGGTTGCAATGGCCAGGACTGCACAGGCTGAAGCCAGCAGCCAGAAGCTCCCTCCTGGTCTCTCACGTGGGTGCAGGGGACCAAGCACTTGGGCTGTCTTCTGCTGCTTTCCTACGCTGTAGCAGGGAGCTGGATGGGAAGTGGAGCAGCTGGGACATGAACTGGTCCCCACATGGGTGCCAGCATTGCAGGTGGAGGCTTAACCCATTACATCACAATGCCAGCTCTACTGCCCCCACTTTTTTTTTTTTTTTTAAGATTTATTTATTTGATAGAGTTGAGAGAGACAGATCTTCCATCCACTGGTTTCCTCCCCAAATGGTCACAATGGCTGGATCTGAGCCGGTGTGAAGCCAGGAGCCAGGAGCTTCTTCAGGGTCTCACATAGGTGCAGGGGCCCAAACACTTGGTCCATCCTCCACTGCTTTCCCAGATCATAGCAGGAAGCTGGATTGGAAGAGGAGCAGCCAGAAAATGAACTGGTGCCCCCACATTTTAGTGGGAAATGTCCACTGAGGACGTTCCCCCCACTCCATTAGCACTTGCATGTGTACATGTGCCGCACCTGGCCTGACACACGTGCTGCAGGCCAGACTGGAAACCAGGCTGGGGACTGCTCCCTCCGGCACACGCTGGTGGCTTGTGGGACGCACATGGGCACCTTAGGAACAGTTAACTTTATACACATACGATTAACTCTACGAAGTAAGAGTTCAACAAATTGTATGAAAAAAAAAAAAAGCTGTTCTCAGCAGTTGAGACGAGGACTATTCAGTCACCGCCTCTCAGAGTGTCAGTGTCCCTTCTACAGATGGCTTCTGGGGGCTCCATCAGCGCTCACAGGTCAGGGAGAATGTGTGGCGTTTGTCCTTTGGGACTGGCTTATTTCACTAAGTGTGTTTTCCAGATTTTCCCATTTTGTTGCAAATGACAAGATTTCATTTTCTTAACCTCTGTGTAGTATTCCATAGTGTACAATCCCCTGCCTTCTTTCTGGGAAGCAGCAGAAGGTGGCCCAACTCCAGACTGGCTTCAGCCTGGCCCTTGCAACCACTGGCCATTTGGGGACCAGCAGATGAAAGACCTCTCTCTGTCACTCTGCCTTTCAAATAAATTAAAAATAATAAAAAGGAAACGGACAAGAGGGCCTCCCTCCTGCTGCTGCCAGGTCCCCTACCCCTACACTCCTGCCACGCGCTCCGCGCTCCCTGCGGCCCCGCCCACAGCCCACACCTGGTTCCACCCCACCACCAAGTGGCCAGGGACATCTCAGGGACTTGGGCTTTAGGGAGCTTCTTGGTGGTGATGGCTCTGGCCCTGGGCTTCCTGTGCACCACTGGCCGGGGTGGCTTAGTGACTCACGAGGCGTGGTCTCACCCAGAGCTGCTTCACCAGGCTCCCTGTTCAGACAGGCCCCGTGCTGTGTTAAATCTTTTTTAAAAATTATTTTCATTTCATCTGAAAGGCAGACACACACAGACAAGGCAAGAGAGAGCTTCTCCCTGCTCATCCTCAGACGCCCTCAACAGCCAGCTAGATCAGGGGGAAGCCAGGAACCTGTCACTCCACCTGTGTCTCTTGCGTGGGTGTCAGGGGCCGGGGCCCAGGTGTCTGAGCCTCCCAGGGTGCTCATCAGCAGGAAGCTGGGTGGGAGCCTAAGCCAGATCCCAGTTGTGTCTGAACCGCCTGCCCCCATCCTGTTGCTTCTTTAAGATTTTGATTATTTATTGGAAAGGCAGAGCTACAGAGAGGGGAGCTCTTCCATCTGCTGGTTCACTCCCCAAGTGGCTGCAACCAGCAGCCAGGGCTGGGCCAGGCCAAAGCAGGAGCCCTGAGCTCCACCCAGGTCACTCATATGCATGGCCTGAGCCCAGGCACTGGGCCATCCTCTCCTGTCCCCCCAGGAGCATTAGCAAGGAGCTGGATGGGAGGTGGAGCAGCCAGGACTCCAACCAGCGCCCACATGGGATGCCGGTGCTGCAGGCGGCGGCTTTACTGGTTGGGCCGCAGCACCGGCCCCCTGTGCTGGTTTTAATGTTCTGCTGTTGTCATCCTGGAATTCTCCAGAACTTTGCAGTGAGGGCTCCACATTTGCAGCCAGTGCTGGTTCTGGGGATGTTCGCTGGATAACGTCTGCAGACGTGCTGACCAGGACAGCCATGTGGGCCGTGGTGGGCACTGCTCCACCCAGCCCCCTACTTTCTCATCTCCCACCAGGTGGCCTCCACGGCTGCAGCGCGAGAGGCCAGGGCTCTGGGGCCAGGGGGACACAGCCAGGCCATGAGCAGGCCCCGTGCCCGCTGCCCAGGGTGGGCAGCAGCGACTCGCCCTTGGCCGGTCCAGGATTCATCCCCAGGCCCCCAGCCTGTCTTCCCACTCTGCCGCACCCCACCGCTGGTTGCACTGGGAACAGGTACGGGACCCGCTGGGCAGCCACTGAGCCTTCTCTTTAAGGGGTGTTCCACCGCCACCCGGTCTCGAAACCCCAGCGCCCCTGCCCTCAGAGACCACGACCCGGCGGCAGAGGGCCAGAGGCAGCTTTATTCCGAGCAGGGCCGGTGGGTCCACGCGGGGCGGGGGACTGAGGGCAGAGGGGGCGGGGCGCGGGCCCTAGGGCGGCCCCTAGGCCTCGGTCGTCGCCTGGCGCGGCGGGGGATACATATGGGGTTTGCGCTGCCCCAAGCCCGGGCTGAAGGCGCCCCCCAGCGGCCAGTGGCGGACCACGTGCCGGTAGGACGTGACCAGGTAGTCGAAGTAGTTGATGTTGAGTTTCCGAGCGATGTGACGGCCCAGGTACTCCATTTGCTGAGGGAGTGGGCGGCGGTGGGCTCTGCGCCTCACCGGGCCAACGGCCCGCCCCGGGCCCGCCCCACCGGAGCGCCCTGGACCTGGACCGCGGGGCGGCGTCCACAGCGGGACCCACCTCGTAGCGCTCCGACAGCTGCACCAGCACCAGCGGCTCCAGTTTGTGGCCGCACAGGACGAGCCGGAAGAAGCACCTCCCATAGGCTGGCGGGGGACGGGGTGGGCTCAGCCTCGGGTCCCCGGGCGCGGCCTCCTGGGCGGGGTGGGTGAAGGGGGTGCTCCGAGGGTGGGGCGGGCCTCGAGAGAGCGGGTCACCCCGGGGCTGAGGGCCATCACGTGCCGTCCCCCCAACCCCCGGCCCTGCCCGCCCCCGCCCGCCTGAGCGTCACCATCGGAGCTGAGAGCCAGGCGCACGTAGATGAGGTTCATCGGACCCTGGCACACGGTGCGGCCCCGGATGGAGAAGTGGTAGAGGCCGTGCGTGTGATTCAGCACCAGGCGGCGCCGCGGCAGCGACGAGACCAGGAGCCACAGCCCCACGCCCACGCCGAAGGCGGGGAAGCCCCAGGTCTCCTGCTTGCGCACCTGCGGGCGCCGCGGGGCCACGTGAGCACGCCAGGCCTTGGCACCGGGCCGGCCCTGGGCGCGCACCTGCCGGCCTACCTGCCTGACGAAGTCCAAGCTGACGAGCGCGAGGCAGACGACGAAGAGCAGCGCGCCCTTCCACAGCGTGTCCAGGTAGTACTGCAGCACGAAGACTGCGGGCCGAGGGCGGTGGTGAGGACCCGGGGGCCCTGCCCGCGCCCGGCCGCCCCGTGTGCCGCCCCGGGCCCGCCCCGCGCGCACCGCCCGGCTGCTGCTGCGTGAAGGGGTAGAAGCTGTTGCTCTTGAGGCACTTGGCCAGGTGCCGCTCGGTGCAGAAACCCAGCCGCCAGAGCTGGAAGTGTTTGCCGCCCGAGGTCGTGGGCAGGCCGCTGGCCTGGCCCTCGTGGGTCTGCGTGGGACGGCGGCGGTCAGCCGGGCGCCGGCCACGGTCCCCGCGCCCCTCCCACAGCCCAGCAGCGCCCCAACCTCCAGGGTTGCGGTCCAGGGACCAGCGGTGAGTCAGTGTGGACACAGGGGCCGGGCCAGGCAGGCCGTGCGAGTTCTAGAAGTTCTGGGCGGCGGGTTCTAGAATGGCCTCTCTGTTGCTCTCTCCCACGTGGAGGCCCCTGGGTCAGGCCGGGCCGTGGCCGTTCCCCTCCCTACCAGCCCCTGCCCTGGCGAGATCTCCTGGCACAGGCTCACGTGGAGGTGGCCTAAGTGGGATGAGGGGGGACCCACTGGCCGAGGCCCCTCCCTGATGCCATGGCTGTGTGGGTCCCACAGCTCCCGTTCCCCGCAGTGTCCCCTGCGGTGGGACACACACACCCCTGAGCCGCTGGGAGCAGTGGGGTCCTTGGCCACCCCACCCCCACAACGCAGGCTGCAGCAGGCAGGGGTCCACTCTCCCCCCAAGGACCACACAGAGCTCCTAAAAAACATTTATTGTAACAAAACAGGAAAGGGGGCAGTTCCTAGCTGGGGGGCGGGGTGCTGGTGAGCAGCTGCTCCAGACACCACTGGACTTCCGCCTGGCCGCGGTAGGCCCGCTTCAGGCCCCTGGGGAGGCAGCGGCAGGACTCCAGGTTCAGGTACAGCAGACCCGGGCAGCTGGTGATGACAGCGCTGTGGACACAGAGAGCCCTCTGCCTGTGCTCTGCCCCTGGGCCGCCCAGGCCCAGCACCGAGGCCAGCCCACGGTGGACACAGAGGCAGGCAGGACCAGCTCCAAGGGGCCGAGGGAGGGGTGCTGACCTGACTGTGCTGGGAGTGACCCGGGTGCCCCTGAGGTTGAGAGAACACAGGGCCGGGTGTGGGCCCCCAGGGGTGCCCGAGAAGGCAGCTAGGGCCTGCTCCAGGTCCTTCTCGCTGAATCCCTGGCCGCTCAAGTCCAGCTCCCGCAGGGTGTGGCACCACTTGTGGGTCAGCAGGGGGCTGCCCTCCTTGGCTAGGGTCAGCCGGTCTGACAGGCCATACAGGCCCAGGTGCAGCTGCTCCAGCTCTGAGGGGAGGGGCGTGAGTGTGAGCGTGAGCGGCAGGCTGGGCCAGCGTCCCCGGCCCCGCCCACCCGGCCGCTGCCCAGGGAAGGCTGACCCTGACACGGCAGGTCGTGCAGGCCCGCAGGCGTGATTCGGGCACAGCCGCGGAGGTCCAGCAGGCGCAGGTTGGGGGAGCCATGGAGCAGGCGGCCCAAGACCGCGTTGCTCACGAAGTTGCAGGTGGAGCTGGCCAGGCAGAGCTCCTCCAGGCCAGGGAAGCCGGGCCCGGGGGCCGCCCCCCGCGCAGAGGGCTTGGGCAGCCACACGAGATTCAGCAGCCGGAGCACCTGGGGCGGGGTCGAGGCTGCAGGCGGGGCGGGGCTGGGGGCGGGGCGGGGCGCAGGCTGCAGGCGGGGCGGGCTCAGGCTGCAGGCGGGGCGGGGGCGAGGCTCAGGCCGCAGGCGGGGCGGGGCCGGGGGCGGGGGCGGCAGGTACCTGCAGCTGGGGGCAGCCTGTCTGCAGGGCCTCCACCGGGAGCTGCAGGGGAGTGCTGTTGGGGCTGATGCCCGTGCTCACCTCCAGCACCTGGAGCTGGGGGCAGCAGCTGCCCTGCACGGTCGGGGAAAACACAGGGTCAGTGGCCTGGCATCTGACCCAGCTCCCGCCCGAAGCCGCCGACGTACCAGCAGCGCGCCCAGGATGGCTGTCGTCTGGGAGCTGTAGGTCAGCCACAGCCTGCGCATGCGGGGTCCTGCCTCCTCCAGAAAGCTCACCACAGCCGCGGACTCCACCTGGGACCCAGCACAGGGGCACCGGTCACCCGGGCCAGGTGGCCTCAGCGCCCCCTGGGGGACTCGGGGCTCACCACGGAGTGCTGCAGGTCCAGGCTGTGGAGCTGGTGGCAGGCTCTGGCCAGTGCGACCAGGGCGTCAGCAGTCACCCCGTGGCAGTCTGAAAGCTTGAGGAAGGTGAGCCGCGGGCAGTGCTCGCCGACCAGCTGCGGGGACACGGAGGCCAGCTGGGAGGCGGGCCTTGCCCGTGCAGCCCTGTCCTGGGCGCAGGCGGCTGCAAGAGGCCACAAGGAGCGAGCCCCAGGCAGGGTCCGGCGGGTTCCGCAGCCCGGGGCTCACCTTCAGCACGGGCTGCACCTGAGACTTCCAGTGGATGAGGGTCAGCCTCTGCAGCTGTGAGAACCTGGGCGACAGCAGAGGCCGAGCTGCGCCAGCCCCCCCCGCCCTCCCCCGCGCCGGGACACGGAGGGCCCGGGGGCGTCGGCACCCCCGCTCGTGGGGCGGCCAGCGGGGAGCCCCTCACCGGCTGGGCATGAGCCACTCCAGGGAAGCGAGGAGCTTCTTCTCCGCCTTGACTCCGCTCTTGGCAGGGCGGCCGGCCAGCGGCGGCGCCAGGGTCACCGCGCGCCAGAGCGCAGGATGCGAGGCGGCCTCGTGCCAGCGGCGGCACACGCGCGCGGCCCTGCGGGCACAGGACGGCTGCGGGCGCCCGGCCTTCCGCGGGCTCGCCCCGCCCCGGGCGGCCGGGCCCAGGCCTACCTGCCCAGGAACGGCAGGGGCCCGTCAGCCGCCACCAGCAGCCCGAAAACCTGCACCAGGATTTCCAGGGGAATGCGGTCCCCCCAGCCCAAGTCGGGCCCCGGCGCGGGCGCCGGCTGCGGCTCGGGTCTGGGCCGCGCCCTGGGATGGGCAGCGGCCTCGCGGGGCCCCGGGCCGGGCAGCACGAGCAGCATGCTGTCCGCCTGCAGCAGGTGGCACTCGGAGCCGCGCGGCGCCAGCCGGTCCCACCACCAGTCCTCGGCCGAGCGGGCCCGCGCCCAGGCCCCGCGCGCGCACCGCGCCCGGCGCCGCGCTCGCCGGGCCGCCCCGGGCGCCATGAGCAAGCGCACCCCTCTGCGGGGCGGAAGGGGCGGGGCCGCGGCGGAAGAGGCGAGACCACGCGCCTGCTCGCCGACGGCGACTTCCGGGGGCGGGCTTCCGGTCGGGGCGCGCGCGCGGGGGGCGGGCCGGCCGTCGGAGTACCCCGGGAGCGGCGCGTGAGTTCGAGTCCCCGCTCCGGCCGGCCCGCTCTGGCTGCTGCGGGCTCTGGCCGGGGGCGGGGGACAAGCGGCGGGAAGCCCTCCCACGCGGAAAGACCTTGGGGCGGGGACTCGCGCCGCTGCCACGCCCCCCCAGCCGGCCGGGCAGCTGCGGGCCTGCGCTCGGCAGAAGCCGTCGGGCGGTGTGCGGCGCAGAGCGCACCCCTGCCGGAGCCCGTCCACGGCGCGGGGCCTGGACCACAGGACCTTCGGCCCCCGGGGGGGCCCTGCCCAGCGCACGGTAGTCCCTCCCCCGCCCCGCCCCGCCGGCGTCCGCTTCCTCCCCGCAGGAAGAGGCGTCCCGCTGCCCGCCGAGCCCACGCGCGCTCGGTCCGACGTGGGGAACGAGCCTGCCGGACTCGGGCCGGATGGCGGCGCCCCCGCTGGGCCGCCTGGTGCTGACCCACCTGCTGGTGGCCCTCTTCGGCATGGGCTCGTGGGCGGCCGTCAACGGGGTCTGGGTGGAGCTGCCCGTGGTGGTGAAGGACCTGCCCGAGGGTGAGTGGCGCAGGGGTGCTGGAGCCGGGCCCGGGCTGCCTCGCCTGGTGCCTGTGCGGGCCCCTGACGCGGCCTCTCCCCCCCCCCCCCCCCGCAGGCTGGAGCCTCCCCTCCTACCTGTCCGTGCTGGTGGCGCTGGGGAACCTGGGCCTGCTGGTGGTGACGGCGTGGAGGCGGCTGGCCCCGGGCAAGGGCGAGCGGATACCCATCCGGGTGGTGCAGGCGCTGAGCGTGGCGGCCACGGCGCTGCTGGCCCCTCTGTGGCACCATGTGGCCCCCGTGGGGGGGCAGCAGCACTCCGTGGCCTTCCTGACGCTGGCCTTGCTGCTGGCCATGGCCTGCTGCGCCTCCAACGTCACTTTCCTGCCCTTCCTGAGCCACCTGCCGCCCCCCTTCCTGCGGTCCTTCTTCCTGGGCCAGGGCCTCAGTGCCCTGCTGCCCTGCGTGCTGGCCCTGGTGCAGGGCGTGGGCCGGCTCGAGTGCCTGCCGGCCCCGGCGAACGGCACGCCGGGGCCCCCCGTCAACTTCCCCGAGCGGTTTTCAGCCAGCACCTTCTTCTGGATGCTGACTGCCCTCCTGGTCACCTCGGCCGCCGCCTTCCAGGGCCTCCTGCAGCTGCTGCCGCCCTCGCCCTCCGCCCCCGCGGGGGGCTCCGGCCCTGGCCTGCAGGTGGGAGCCCCGGGGACCGAGGAGGAGGCCTCGCCGTTGCAGGAACCGCCAGGCCAGGCGGCAGGCACCCCTGCCAGCCCGGAGCCCGAGGCCCGCCGGCTGCTGTCGGCCCGCACCGCCTGCCTGCTGGGCCTGCTGGCCGCCACCAACGCGCTGACCAACGGCGTGCTGCCCTCAGTACAGAGCTTCTCCTCCCTGCCTTACGGGCGCCTGGCCTACCACCTGGCCGTGGTGCTGGGCAGCGCCGCAAACCCCCTCGCCTGCTTCTTGGCCATGGGCGTGCTGTGCAGGTGTGCGAGGGCGGGAGGAGCGGAGGGCCGGGGGCCGGTCCTGGCGCGGCCAGCCCTGAGTCTCCACTCTTTCCCCGCAGGTCCCTGGCAGGCCTGGGTGGTCTCTCGCTGCTGGGTGTGCTCCTTGGGGCCTACCTGATGGCGCTGGCGATCCTGAGCCCCTGCCCCCCGCTGGTGGGCACCTCTGCCGGGGTGGTTCTCGTGGTGAGCGTGGCGGGGGTATGAGAGGGAGGGCCGGCTGCCCCGGGCAGGGACGGCTGGCACTCAGGAGGCTGCCGCGTCTCCCTCAGGTGCTGTCGTGGGTGCTGTGTGCCGGCGTGTTCTCCTACGTGAAGGTGGCCGTCAGCTCCCTGCTGCACGGTGGGGGGCGGCAAGCCCTGCTGGCGGCCGGCGTGGCCATCCAGCTGGGCTCCCTGCTCGGGGCTGTCACCATGTTCCCGCCCACCAGCATCTACCGCGTGTTCCGCAGCGGGCAAGACTGCGTGGACCTGTGTGGGCCCTGAGCCTGGGCAGGCAGGGGCCTCGCTCCCACCCGTCTTCACCTCAAGGCTGCAGGCACTCGGGCAAGCTGGACGCACCTGCACACTCCACAGGACACCCTGCGCTGCGGGGTAGGGACCAGAGAGCCGGGTTGAGCCGTGGGCTTGATCCTGGACGGCGGTGGGGTTTGTACAATAAAGTATGTCTGCGTGGTGGGTTGGCGTCGTTGGTGTGAGCCCCTCTCCTGGGCAGGCAGCCCGGCCTTCACACACGCCTCTGAGCCCAGGACATCCACCCCCACTGCCTCTCGGAGCTGCATGAGGGTGGGCAGAGGCCAGCTCCTGGGGCCCACTCGGGCTGCAGGCTCTGGAGGGCGAGGGCCGCGTGGGGCGGCTTCAGCATGGGGTCTGCCCAGCGTGCGCCCCTCCAGGATCGCCGGGTGGGTGGGGCCGCTGCTCCTGTCTGTGCCTTCCTGGGGGCGGTTCGGGGTTCCTGCTCCTCTGGGGACCCTTCAGCCTGAGAGCGTTGCCCCTCCTGAGCCGCCAGCTCTGGTCCGGCTCCGCACCCTTCACTCGGGCGGATGTGGAGGGAGCTCCGTTGCCCCCGGTGCTGGGCAGTCTGGGCCTTGCTCCTTGGTGTCTGCAGGGAACAGGGCGTCAGCCTGGACCTTGGGCCGTTGGGGCCAGGCCGGCGGCGTGGAGGGGCTGCACCTGCCCTGTGAGGAGGCAGGAGACAGCCTGGCGTCGGGGCCTTCCCCACAGGCAGGTCCCACCCTGGACTGGGCCAGGCCTGCACCTGCACGGGGGCAGAGCCCTCCCCCCAGGGTGTCCGCTGCATGAGGAGGTCCCTTCCCTTTGGCGGTGGGGCCAGCCGGCTGCCTTGGGGTGGTCGGAGGGCAAGGACAAGGCTGGCGGGGTCGGCGGTGCCTTCCTCCCAGGCCAGCGCCTGTCCTTGGGCTGCTGGGCCACCCTCAGCTCCTTCCTGTTTTCTTTCCCCTTGGCCTGTGATCAGAGGCCTCTCAGGCCTGTGCATGCGTGTGCATGTGTGTGTGTGCACGCACACGGGGGGCCCGGGGCGGTGGGTGGAGGAAGAAGGCCCTGCCTGGCCCTGCTGCAGAGAGGGGCAGGTGGCCCCAAGCCCCCAGGGTGGAGGCTGACAATCTGAGGAAGCCGCTGCCCTTTGAATCCAGGCCTTGCTGCTGGCGCCGCAGGCACAGGGCAGAGGTCAGTGGACCAGGGGAGGAAGACGACTTGGAGGCACCGGGCGTCCTGGAGGGCGTTGCCTGTGCCACCATCAAGAGGTGAGGGGAGGGCCAGCCAAGTCGTGGCTGCTGACCGGGCTGAGAGGTGAGAGGTAGGACCTTCGCCTCCCTCCTTCCCGGGGTTGTCAGCCCACCAGAGCCAGGTGTGCAGTGCCTGGGGGGAGAGTGGCCTCGTCCTGCACTTGGTCCACCCAGGACTCTGTTGGCGGCTTAGGGACGGGGCCCCTGGGCTCCGTGGACCTCAAAGGACCTCTCCTAGGCCGCAGGTGTAGCCGGGGTGGGGGCAGGTACAGGTCCCCAGCAGTGAAGGAGTCGGCCCTTCTGTCCCCCAGCCCACCCTGGGAAAGCTGCCCGGCCTGCTGCGGCTCCAAGAGCCAGCCTGGTCAGTTCTTGGCGTGGTCCTTGTGGTACATTGGTCACAGCACCTCTTCCTGCCCACAGCGACTGGAAAGGGGGCGATGACCCCCGTGGAGCTCACGGCAGTCCATCGTGGGAGCTGTGTGCCCAGAGCGAGGCCAGCGCGGACAGCGGAGCCGAACCCGAACGCACAACCTCGACGTCGTCTTCAGGGCTGCGGGGCTCCAGCTGTGCCGAAGCCAGGTCCCCTTGGTGTGGGATCCCCAGGGCCCCAGCCCCCATGCTTCGGCCCAGCGCCCACAGTTCTGACGTTCTGGGGCGCCTGGTTCTGTTCTCCAAGGCCCAGCCCCCACTTGGGTCCCCCTGTTTGCTTCATCACCAGAAATGCAGGTCTCGTGCTCCGGGGGAGGTAGCAGGGAGGGCCCCAGCGCTCGGGCTGCTGCCCACGTGGGACCTGGGCTAATCCCTGGCTCCCCGTTGACCTGGCCCAGCCCTCGTGGTTGTGGGCCTTGAGGAGTGAACCAGCAGATCGGAGCCCGGTCTCGCTCCCTGCCTTACAGAGCCGTGACTTGGCCGGCTCTTCTGCCCTCAGGTGTGGTGGAGGCCGGGCCGGCAGGTGTGCCCGGCACCCTTTGCCAGCCCACCCTGGGGCTTTTATCTGTGTGGTGTGGCTGAGGGGGGGCCTGCCCCCGCCCCGTCCGTATCCCTCTGCGGCAGGGGAGCAAGCCAGGGAAGCACTCAATGGGGGGGGGGGTCACAGCATACGGGGGGTCGCTAAGACAATGATTAACTCCCCTTGGCAAGCGAGGGAGAGGGGGCTGTGTCAAAGGTCGCTGAGGAGGACAGGAGGGGCCCTGGGGGTCACAGACAGAAGCCCACCCACATTTACTTTAGGATGGGGGGGCAGGACCTCGACGGGGATGGAGCTGGACGTGCAGAGGGCAGGACCTGGACAAGGGGTAGCTGCGGGACGGAGCTGGACGTGCAGGAGGCCCGACCAGGACGGGGCGGGGCAGCTGAGGGACGGAGCTGGACCTCAATGAGGGGGTGCGGCTGGAGGACGGGGCAGGACGTGCAGGGACAGGACCTGGATGGGGGCAGCTGGAGGACGGGGCTGGACGTGCAGGGACAGGACCTGGATGGGGGGCAGCTGGAGGACGGGGCTGGACATGCAGGGGCAGGACCTGGATGGGGGGCAGCTGAGGGATGGAGCTGGACCTCAATGAGGGGGTGCGGCTGGAGGACGGGGCAGGACATGCAGGGGGCAGGACCTCGACGGGGGGGGGCAAGCTGGTGGCGGCTGTGGCCGTGAGGGGTGCGCACCCTGGCGGGGAGGGGGGTGTGCCCTGCAGTGAGCTGAGTTCCCCACCTAAGGAACTCCTTCCTCTAAGCCTGAGGACGAGTCGTGCGCCCTGGAGATGCCGTTGGCCTCTTGCATCAGTGGGCACCAGCCTGCCTCTGCCCGGCCCCACTTCCATGAGCCCAAGGAACGGCGTCCCTGCTTCTCCCCACAGCAGGAGCTACGGTGTAGCTTGTCAGTCAGGGATTTGCCACTCTGTCTACAATGTGGTAGTAGTTAAGGAGTTTTTTTAAAGATTATTTATTTGAAAGGCAGTTACAGGGAAAGACAGAAGAGGTCTTCCATCTGCTGGTTCACTCTCCAATGGCCACAAAGGCCAGAGCTGGGGCAGCCAGGAGCTTCCTCCAGGTCTCCCACGTGGGTGCAGGGGCCCGAGCACGTGAGCATCGTCCACTGCTTTCCCCAAGTGCATTAACAGGAGCAGGATCGGAGTGGAGCAGGCAGGACTCCAGCCCATACCTGCTTGGGATGCGGGTATCGCTGGTGGCAGCTGAACTCCTACCACCGTGCTGGTCCTGATGTTTTGTACTTTTTTCTTTTAAAATATTTATTTAAAAGTTGGAGTTAGAGAGGTCTTCCATCAGCTGGTTCACTCCCCAGTTGACCACAACAGCCAGAACTGCGCTGGTCCGAAGCCAGGAGCCAGGTGCTTCTTCCTGGTCTCCCACGTGGGTGCAGGGGCCCAAGGACGTAGGCCATCTTCTGCTGCTTTCCCAGGCCACAGCAGAGAGCTGGATCAGAAGTGGAGCAGCCGGGACTAGAACCGGCGCCCATATGTGATGCTGCTACTGTATCTGCTACACCACAGTGCTGGCCCCTGTATTGTACTTTTTAATCGAAAAAAGGAACCATGGGGCTGGCGCCGTGGCTCACTAGGCTAATCCTCTGCCTGCGGCGCCGGCACACTGGGTTCTAGTCCGGTCGAGTCACTGGATTCTGTCCTGGTTGCTATTCCAGGCCAGCTCTCTGCTGTGTCCCGGGAGAGCAGTGGAGGATAGCCCAAGTGCTCGGGCCCTGCACCCCATGGGAGACCAGGAGAAGCACCTGGCTCCTGGCTTCGGATCAGCGTGGTGCGCCGGCCGTAGTGGCCACTCTGGGGTGAACCAACAGAAAAGGAAGACCTTTCTCTCTGTCTCTCTCACTGTCCACTCTGCATGTCAAAAGAAAAAACAAAAACCAACCATGGGATCAGCAGTGAAGACACTAAACACTGGTGCATCCAGTGGAAAAGCAAGCTTGGGGTCCAGATCAGCTTGTTCTGGGCCCACGGTCCCGCGCCCCGTTGCCCCGATGGCGTCAGATGAGCCCTCGTGCGCCGGCCCCTTCTCAAGCAGGTGACTCTGGTCCTGGGAGCGTCCCTGGCTGTCTCCTGTGGAAAGCCAGCCGCACACCTGCTGCTTTTAAGGTCGATTTATTTGGAAGGCAGAACACGAGACCAAGGAGATCTTGCATCCACTGGCTCACTCCCCAGAGGCTCTCAACAGCCAGGGCTGGGCCAGGCCGAAGCCAGGAGCCAAGGACCCCATCCGGTCTCCCGCGTGGGAGTGGGGTTCCGGGCCATCACCTGGCCTTGCTGGATCTGCAGTGGAGCAGGGCGTGGTCCGAGGTGGCTCGCGCCCAGGAGAGGATGGCTGAAGAAAGTGGAGATAGTGTAGCTGCAGGGAAGAGTTAGGGAGACAGCGGAGGGAGCCGCTGAGGTTGGAGGGGCGCGGGGGGCCGGCGTGGGGGGCCGGCGCGGGGGGCCTGGGTGCCCGTGGCGCCCGTGGCTCGGGCTCCACAGCTGACAGCCTACACACCAGCGCTGCAAAGTGAGCTTTCTACTAAAAAAAAACAATCCTCCGCCTGCAGTGCCATGTCCCACGTGGGCACGTTTCTAGTCCCGGCTGCTCCTCTTCCAGTCCAGCGCTCTAGTGTGGCCTGGGAAAGCAGGGGAGGATGGCCCACGTCCTCGGGCCCTGCACCTGTGAGGGAGACTGGGAAGAAACTCCTGGCTCCTGGCTTCGGATCAGCTCAGCTCCAGCCATTGCACCATTTGGGGAGTGAACCAATGATGGAAGACTTTTCTTTCTGTCTCACCCTTCCACTGTAACTCTGCCTCTCAAATAAATAAGTAAATAAAGAAGTAGAGCAGCCGGGACGTAGACGGCAGTCTGATCTCGGAGGCCAGCCTCACCAGCGGCAGCCCCTCTGCTCTGCTAACCGCGGATCTTGGCCTTCGCTTGGGAGCTGATCGTGAGAACTTTCTGTAGTTGATGAGTTAACTGCCCTGGCCACACTGTTGGGGTTTCCGGAGGCTGCCGGCACAACTCACTACGACTGGCTGGGGCGAGGATTGGCACAGTGGTTAGGGCACCTCTTGGGGTGTCTGCCTCCCGTATCCGGGTCCCTGGGTTCGAGTCCTGCTCCATTTCCCAGCCAGCTTCCTGCCAGTGCACACCCTGGGAGGCAGAAGTGATGGCTCAAGTAGCTGGGCCCCTGCACCCACGTGGGAGACCCGGATGGAGGCCCTGGCCCAGACCCGACTGTGTCAGGTATTTGGGGAGTGAGCCAGCAGATGGAAGACCTCCCTCCCCCCACCCCGCTCTAATTCTGCCTTTCGAGTAAATAAAACCTGATCTGAGCCTCCAGGCTGGCCTTGGGCGTGTGCCCTGGGACTTCTTTCCTTTCCTGGCAGCTTTGGAGGCCAAAGGGACTGGGGACATGGGAGCAGGGGACTGGTGGGGCTGGGGGGAGCAGAAGCGGAGGCCACCTGTTACCTGGGAGAGGGGTTCCCGTGCCCCCAGCCCAGCAACCCCAACTTGGGAGATGAACCACCAGGGCTGGGCGTGGGGCAGGGCCCCAGCCAGAGCCGGGTTCTCTCCCCGAGATGGGGCAGAGTTCACTGCTTGGCTCCTCCGCTGCTCTGCCCTGGATTCCCGGCAGGGGCGAGGCCTCCAGCTGCCCCTCGCTGGAGCTGGCAGCCAGGGCAGCAGGTGCCCAGCCCTCCAGGGGAGCGGCTCTCTGTGCTCCCATCGGCTATGCCCTTGGGCCTGAGCGTGTCAGGACCTCCTGAACCTGTCCCATGACTGTGAGGTTATGGGGGAGCTCAGATGTGTACACCTGGGAACATTCCAGAAAGTCTGGCCCTCCCGGGGGCTCCGGTGCCTTGGTGGAGCCCTGGCCCGGATGTGGGGGCCGAGAGCTAGGGGACATGAGGCCCCTCTGCTGAGCGGGCAGGTGAGGACCTCTGCCTGCGTCCGGCCAGCTGGGCGTTCACCCCCACTGCCCAGGGACCTCACACAGGCGGCCGCAGTGAGGAGCCCTGGCAGAGGAGAAGGGGCTGTGTGGATCTCGGGGGCCAAAGCGCCCATTCCCCGCCAGGTGGCGCCTCTAGGCCAGGCCCCAGAGACCTCTTGGGCTCAACAAGGGAGTCTGTCGCTCCTTGGTGGTCTCTCTGGGCCAGAAGGTGTGGCAGGATCGGCCCTGGCCGCCGATCGAGGGGTCTGCACGGGAGGCGCTGCCCAGGGCCCTGGGCTCTCCCCGTCACGGCTCCCAGCAGGTGCAGCGGCGAGCAGCCGGGGGTGTGGCAGGCTGTGCTGTCCCCGAGGGTGCTGAGCGAGGGGACGGACATGCGGGCCATGTGCTGGGGGCCGGGCCTTTTGTGGGCTACTCTCCTGGTCCCTCCGTGTCACAGGCAGGAGGCCTCTCAGCATGGAAGGCGGCACAGCAGGCCGGGCGCCCGGGCAGTACAGCCAGGACACGGCCACCGTGGAAATGGCAGTGCAGGTCTCCCCAAGGCTGGCGGGAGTGTGGGAGCTGCCCCGCCAGGGCCGGCTGTGCAAGCCCCCACGTGGCAGCCTTGGCAGGCCGCAGCCTCCCTGTCTCCCAGCCCCGGCCGACCCCGCTGCCCCACCATAGTCTCACTCCCAGGCTTCCCTCCCCCGAGGTCTCCCCTGAGGCCACTTCCCTGCGGCCCTGGCCTGGTTCTCACCCAACCTGCTTGGAAAAAAGTGTGGACAGCCAGGTGCTAGACGGGGAGGGGCTGAGGCTGTGGGCTGCACTGCCCCCCCTCC
Organism: Oryctolagus cuniculus; assembly: GCF_051225735.1. NCBI lineage: Eukaryota > Metazoa > Chordata > Mammalia > Lagomorpha > Leporidae > Oryctolagus > Oryctolagus cuniculus. The sequence goes on from NC_142872.1 coordinate 168,555,549, forward strand.
CCCCAACTTGTGCAATGGAAAACCCCGGCCCCTGTGTTGGCCGGAAAAAACCATCCCGCAATGACCTTCACCTCACTGAAGGTCACCACTGCTGACGCTCATGCACCCTGCATGAACCCCTCTTAACAAAGAGTATTTATTTGAAAGGCCAGGTGACACACAGAGAGGGAAAGACAGGTCTTCCACCCACTGGTTCACTCCCCAAATGGCCCTGATGGTCAGGACTGGGCCAGGCCAAAGCCAGGAGCCTGAAGTTCGGTCCTGGCCGCCGTGTGGGTGCAGGAACCCAAGCACTTGGACCGCCTTCCACTGCTTTCCCGGGCGCATTAGCAGGAAGCCGGTCAGCAGCAGAGCGGCCGGGACTCGAACTGGTGCCCGTTTGGGATGGAGCCAGGCTGCCTCCCAGCAGGTGCATGGCAGAGCGGCTCTGGTCCCTGGACGCCCCCCCCCCCCCGCCTTGGGCTGGTGCACCTTGAGCGCTCCTGCCAGCCCCGCGCCCTGTCTCATGGGGCAGCCCTTCCAGGGCCCAGGAAGCAGTGGTGCTGGCCTCCCCACTGCCTGGCTTCTGCCTGACCCCAGGCCTTTGCCACCCACCTCTGCTCGGACCTTCCTGGGCCTGCTCCCCTGGCGCGTGAGCTCTCGGTGGGGCCGGGTGCCCCGATGGTAGCCTCCATCCCGAGCCACAGCCAGAGTGAGCCCAGTGGCCACTCCAGAACAGCTGTGCTGCAGGAAGACCCACTGGACAGTGCCCGGTGGTGGCAGAGGCCCGGGGAGAGGGAGGCGGGCCAGGGCAGGCTGGGCCTGCGGCCTCTGGCTCCTTGCTCCTGCTCAAGCCGAAAGCTGGACTCACCCCGACAGAACACAAGGACCCGACTAGGGGCTTAGCTTGTGAGTTATAGCCTCCCTTTGGAGAGAGACCTGGGGAGGAGCCCCCAGCCCTCCACACCTCGCACCAGCTGCTGCTTGCCGTAGCCCCTACCGCGGCGTCGTGTTCCGGCGGTGAGCACAGGACTCGAACCTGTGCTCCAGGGAGTGCATGCAGGTGCCGAGGCTGGGCCGCCGGTGACCGCCAGGGGGCACCGCTGCGCCGCAGGGCCAGACGAGCAAGGCCGCCCGGCCGTGAGCCCCGCCTACCGGGGGGCGGGGCGCGCGTGCGCACTGCGCCCACGCGAGGCGGCTCGGGCGGGAGCGCGGCGCTCGGGAGATGTGGCGACCGGTGAGGACCTGGGGCGCCCCGGCTCCTCGGGGGCCCCCACGGCGCTCGGACCCCCCGGGACCCGCGACCCGCGACCCGATGCGCGTGGGGGAGGCTGGGATGCGCGGCTGGGAGCTCCGCGCCCGGGGACGGGCACTCGGCGGCCGCGGCCGTCCTGCCCCCGGGGTCGCGCGGGGCCCTCGCGGGGGTCAGCGGCGGCGGATGAGCCGCTGGGCCCTGGCGGGGCCGCGGGTGGTGTGGCGGCGCCGGGGTCCTGCTGGGGAGCTGGGTCCGGGGCCTCCTCCTGGCCGCCTGGTAGCCCGCGGCCGCGCCCCGCTGGGAACTGCAAACCTCTGGGAAAGGGGTGTGCCTGCCTCTGCGGGCGGACTGCGCACGCGCCGGGCAGCCCAGGCGGCGCGGGGGGCCAGCGGGGGGTCTTCCTCGCGCTGTCCTGTGCCGCAGTGGCCGTGCGTGGGGCCCCGGGAGGTCTGGCTGCAGGCTTGGCCCCACGTGGCCTCTGGGTCTTGGGGGACGTCTCCTGTGGGAGGGGAGTTGGTGGTGCTTTGGCGAGGTGGCACAGCCCTGCTGGGGACTCCGCACAGGTCAGCGGAAGACCTCGTGTCCAGGGCCAGCCTGCTGCCCTCCGCGCCTGGGGCAGGTGAGCGCCGTGCCTTGCGGGGCACCGAGCACCCACCGCCTCTGTTCCTGGGTGCCTGCGAGGGGCAGGACAGCGGGTGCTAGGGCGGCGGGGCCCAGGCCTCGAGGCCGTCAGAGCGGGTAGGGCGGCGGGGCCCAGGCTCGAGGCCGTCAGCGGGAAGGGGCAGGACAGCCCGTGCTAGGGCGGCGGGGTCCAGGCCTCGAGGCCGTCAGAGTGGGTAGGGCGGCGGGGCCCAGGCCTCGAGGCCGTCAGCGGGAAGGGGCAGGGCCCCCGGAGCTCCGGCCTTGCTGTTCTGGGAAACCTGGGGCCGCTGGTTGGGCCTCCCTGCTCTGTGGCGCCTTCTTATTCTGGAACATTCTGTGTGCCGGGCGCTGTGTGCCCTGAGCCTTGGCTGTCCCCACGCCCCCAGCCCTGCAGGTGCCAGGGGCCGGGCACAGAGACAGGCTCAGGCGTCGCTGAGAGATGACTCAACTTGGGGATCTCTGTGCAAGGACTGTGCGAGCGGCTGTAGATTCCAGCCACGGCTGCCCCTCGGGCAGGGCCTCGGCTCTTCCTGCCACCCCCTTTGGGGTGACCGTCGGACGCTGTAGAAGGCAGTCGGCCGGGGTGTCGCGGCCGTGCGGCACGTGAGAACACGCACGTGCGAGTCCCGAGTGCGCTCCCCAGTCCGGGCCGTCGGGGTCCCTGTCCCGCACACACGGCTGCTGACAGTGGGCAGCGTCTTACTCCCTGCCCCTCCCCCGGGCCATCCGGGTGCTCGGGCTGGGCTCCCTGAAGGGGCTGTGCTGGCGCCGCAGGGCCCCTGCCCAGGGCCTGGGACGGCAGAGCCGGTGCCCGCCTTCCACTGCTTCCTTGCTGGACTCGGCCTCGGGGCTGTCTGCCCTGCTCCCCCTTGTTCCCTTCTGCACGCTGACGTTTCTGTCCGCTCAGGCCGGCTTGCTGTCTTCCCGGGCCCCGCAGGGGCAGCTGTGCCTGTGCTGAGCCCCTGCACACGTGGGCAGAGCTGCTGCAGACGGGCGCGCACTGGAATCGCCTGCCTTCTGGTCCGGGCCAAACAGGCCACCTCCGTCCTCCCCCTTCTCTCTCTCTCTCTCTCTCTCTCTCTCTTAGATTGTTTGCTTAGTTGAAAGGCAGAACTAGAGGAAGAGGCAGAGCGGGAGAGGTTTCCGTCTGCTGGTTCACTCCCCAAGCGGCTGCATCGGCCGGGACTGGGCTAGGCTGAAGCCAGCAGCCAGGAGCTCTGTCCGGGTCTCCCACGTGGGTGCAGGGGCCCAGGCACTTGATCAACAGGGAGCTGCGGGAGTGGAGCAGCCGGGACTGGAACTGGCGCCCACAGGGGATGCTGGCACTGCAGGCGGCGGCTTAATGTGCCGTATCACAGCACCAGCCCCGGACCTCTTAAATTTGAAAGAGGGAGAGAGAGATCTTGCAGCCGCTGGTTCACTCCCTGAGCGGTGGCAGCAGCCGGGGCTGGGCCGGGAACTCTGCTGGGTGTGCATCAGCAGGGAGCTGCCGTCGGGGCCCTGCCGTGCCAGGTGCCCAGCCCTGCGCGTTTGCGTCTGTGTTGTCATCGGGCCACTCAGAGATCAACCCTTGACCAAGCAAGGCCTGGAAGCACCGGTCCTGGCCACGGTCGGCCGTGCCCGCCGCCCTGGGTCTGCCCCGGTCCTCAGCCGACCCCAGGGCTTCCCTGACTTTTTCTGAGAAACTGCAGATGTTTACAGAGGTGGCGCTGCCGAGTGGGTGCCTGGTGCTGTATCTGCGGGGCTGCTCTCAGGGTCACTGATAACCCAGGACCAGCACAGGGCCGCGCTGCTGGCGTCCATCCTTGCTCATGGGCGTAGGGCTCCCGAGACCGGAATACGCCCCCCGCGCCTCTGGGCGCCTTGTCCTGAATCCACTTGGCCTTGTCTCCCAATGTTCCTTTCCCTGGCTGTGGCTTTGCCCCCCCCCCCCCCCCCCGCCCAGCTTGTGCCTGCTCCTGGCCTGGCCGCCCAGCCGGAGCCCCTGCCGGGTCTGTTCCTCTCCGGCGAGGAAGCCGGTGCCCCTGTCTTCCGGAGCACCCCCCCCCCCCGCCCCACCATCTTCAGTTCTGTTCCAGGCACTCAGGCCGTCTCCTGCCTCCAGACTTGCCACGGTGCTCTCGCTGCGGCTCCTGGGTGCACACAGGGCCTGCCTGAGGGGCTGGTTGGCAGGCGAGCGTGTGCGTGTGTGCACCTGTGTGTGTGCGCGCACGTGTGTGTGTGTGTGTGTGTGTGGAAGTGGCAGCCAGTGCAGGGCTGAGGAGGTGGGAGGGAGTTTGGGGTGTCTGTCCCCGCCGTGGTCGCTGTGGCAGGTGCTCCACACAGGCGTCCTGGCTCCGGAGGCCCCCGGGGTGGCGGGCGGCTGCCCCCCACCCCGTCTGCCTCTGGTTCTCCCTGAGAGGCGGTGCTGGCTGTGTGTGGCCTTGCGCGGTCCCGGGGCGGCGGGTCATGGCCGCGCCTGGCTTTTGCACTGCTCTGCAGTCCTTGGGCCGTGTGCAGGGCTGTGTGCTCAGCTCGGGGTGGCGTGCAGGGGCGGCTGCTGCTTTGGTCCATCAGTGCCCTGAGTCCTTTCTCTCCTGCGCACTGCTGGGCAGCTTGTGGTCGACAGGCAGAGAGGGAAAGACAGCTCCCACCTGCTGGCTCGCTTCCCAGGTGCCCGCGGCGCTCGGGCTGGGTCGGGCCTCAGCCCAGGCCTCGCGCGGGCGGCAGGAATCTAACCACTGGAGCCCTTACCAGGGCGTGCGTCAGGACGCTGGAGTCCGAGCTGGAGCTGGGACTCGAACCCGTGCCCTCACGGCTGTGCCCAGCACCCGTCCCTCGATGAGGGTTTTCGGGACCTCTGGGGCCCGGGCTGAGCTGCGTGGACTTCCTGTGGCTGAGGGTGCGGCCGCCTCTCCACTCTCCGTCGGGGGCCGGCTGGCTCTGCTGGGCCGCGGCAGGGCCCCCAGGGAGTGTCCCTGCTCGCCAGCCCAGCCTCTGCTGTCTTGCAGCTGCGACTCTGCCGCTTCCACTCTGCCCTGCTGCAGGGCAGGGAGAAGGCCTGGCCGCCCCCCGCTGCCCGCTTCCAGAAGAGCTTCAGGAGCCCCCCTGCAAGGTAGGGGCCCCCACCTGGGCGGGGAGGGCCATGGGTCACGGCGGGGGCAGCGGGCTCCCAGCTCCAGGAGAGGCTGGGCCAAGGCCCCAGGCCATGGTGGCGGACAGGCCAGGTGTGTGCAGCAGCGAGATGGTCTGATGGGGAGGGCGGCTGAGTCCTGCCCCAAGCTCTGTGCGTGACAGCAGGAGAGACCCCGAGATGGGAACTCGAGGCTGGGAACGGGGGGTGGGCACGGGGAGGCCCTGCCCTGTTTCCTGGTTTGTTTTTTTGAGACTTGGTCACTTATTTGAAAGGCAGAGTTACAGAGGGAGAGACAGAGGTCTTCCATCTGCTGGTTCACTGCAGACGGCCCAGGCTGGGCCAGGCCAAAGCCAAGAGCTCCACTGGGTCTCCCACGTGGGTGCAGGGGCCCAAGCACTAGGGCCATCCTCTGCTGCTTTCCCAGGCCACAGCAGAGAGCTGGATTGGAAGTAGAGTGGCCAGGACTCGAACCAGCACCCATAGGGGATGCTGGCACTGCAGGCCGTGGCTTTAACCCGCTGTGCCACAGCGCTGGCCCTGGCTTTTTTTTTTTTTTTTAAGAAAATTATTTGCAAGCAGAGAGAGAGCGTCCATCCACTGGTTCGCTCCTCAGTGCCTGCAACAGCCAGGAGCCCAGACAGACGCCACCGGTCTCCCGCATGGGGGCAGGGCCCAAGCGCTTGGACCAGCTCCTGCTGCCCCCAGGTGCACTGACAGAAGCAGAGGAGCTGGGACTCGAACCAGGCACTCCGATGTGGGCGGCCAGCGTCCCAGGTGGCCGCCTCGCAGCCAAGCCAAGCACCGCCCCTGCTGCAGCACTGGTGGCCTCCGCCATCCCAGCCTGCAACCGTGGCTGGACACTGGGCTGGTGGCCAGCGGTGCCCACCCTCTGCTCTCCCATGAGCACCGCCCCGGAAGGCGTGGCCGTGGGGCTGAGAACAGGCCTGTGGAGGGCAGGCGCAGCAGAGCCGTTCTCTGTGCCCAGGGCCCTGCGGCGCACGTCCCTGTGGAGGAGGGCGCTGTCCGGCACCGCGGTGGCCGTGCCCCTGCTCCTCGGCGTCCGCTACTTCACCTCCGAGCCTCGCGAGAGGAGGCGCATGCGGCTCACCGTGGACGGCATCGGCCGCTTCGGCAGGTAGGTGGCCCGTGGCCTGGCCCCTGCGAGCCCCTCCTGGGGTTGGGGGTTCTGGGAACGCGTGGGGAGGAGCTGACGGATGGGGCACAGGTGATGCAGGCAAGAGGCTGGCAGGTGAGGGCCCCCCGGGCTGGCACCAGCTGCACAGCCCCTCCCCCAGACCAGCCCTGGCCTGTGCAGGGGGCACCTCCTCCTCACCCATGCTGCTGGACAGGCAGTGTCCACACACACAGGTGTCCACATGGGGACAGGCAGTGTCCACACTCACACAGGTGTCCACATGGGGACAGGCAGTGTCCACACTCACACAGGTGTCCACATGGGGACAGGCAGTGTCCACACTCACACAGGTGTCCACATAGGGACAGTGTCTACACTCACACAGGTGACCACATGGGGACAGGCAGTGTCCACACGTGGGGATAGATGGTGTTCACACACACACACACACACACACAGTGTCCACGTGGGGATATGGGGATAGGCAGTGTCCACACACAGATTGGGACCAGGAGGGGGGGTCCTGCCTGTGGGCCTGCTCTGGGCTCTGGTCCCCAGAGCTGTCCAGTGTCCTTCCTCTCCCAGGTCAGAACCTGGGGGTGGGAGAGCTGCTGGCGCTGCTGCTTTTGGTCACCTCCGGCCCCTGGTTCTGAGGGGAACCTCAGGTTGGGTGGAGGGATTGACCGCCAGGGGAGGCCGTGGCACTGCTGCGCCCTGCAGCCTCCCTGGCCCAGGCTGGGCTGACTTCCTGGGGTTGGGGGCAGGCAGAGCTCCCGCCTACTGGTTCACCCGGAGACTGGCTAAGGCCAGGAGCCCCCTGGATCCTCCAAGGCAGGAGGCAGGGCCAGGGCCAGCGCGAGGCCCTCCGACACGGGCTGTGGGTGGCTTCCCTGCCAGCCTTGATGTCTGTCCCCTGCAGGGCCCTGGGCCCCCAGGTTTTCAGACACGCAGAGGCTTAGCTGGGATTCACTCTAGGGGCAGCCACAGGCGTGAGGAAGCGTGGGCCCCTGGGCCTGCGGCCTCTGGGAAGGACCGGCCCTGCCTGCCCCTCCGCCAGTCAGCTTGCCCAGGCGTCCCAGGCGTCCCAGGCGTCCGTGTCCCTGCAATGCTGGGTCCTGTCTGCTTCCACAGCCCACTAAGCAGGCGCCTGAGCTGGGGCTGCAGAGCACCCTGAACCCGGCTTCCCGGGCAGCTGCAGGGCTGTGGCACACCCCTGGCTGAGCAGGAGCCCAAGGAAGGAGTGAGGCGGGGAGGGTCAGGGTCGGCTCCCACATGAGGGGGTGGCAGCGTTTGGCCATAGGAGAGCAGAGGGCAGAACAGCAGCCACCCGGCCTCCCTGCCTCAGAAGCCTGATCTTCTCTCAGGATTTCTGTATTTGAGGGGAGACGGAGGGGTCATCCATCTGCTGGCTCACCCCCCCAAATGGCTGGAGCAGCCAGAGCTGCGCTGATCAGGAGCCAGGACCTCCCTCTGGGTCTCCCACGCAGGTGCAGGGGCCCGAGCACTTGGGTCGTCCTCTGCTGCTCGCCCGGGCGCCTCGGCAGGGAGCCGGATGGGAAGTGAGCAGTCGATGGGTGGGTCCCTGGCAGGGGTGCTGCAGGAAACTGATCTGTTCCCTCGTGCCCTTCCATCATCCCCTGGACTCCCTCGTGGCCGCTCAGGTCTGGGGGCCTCCCTGGACGTGTCACCCGGCTGTCTCTGTCCGACACACACTGCTTGTGTGCTTGCTGGGCTGCTCAGCCAGTGTAGACACAGCGGGCTGTCCTGTCGCTGGACTCATTCCCACCCCCTGCTTTTCCCGGACCTGACACGTGGCCAGTGAGTCCTACACCTGCAGCCCCTCAGCCCCTGGTGCGCCTTCCTGGGAGTCACCGTGGTTCCCACACCCTCCTCCCGTCTGCCCTGACCATGGTTCTGCAGGATCCCGGTGGCCTGCAGGCCTGCCCGCGGTGTGAGCACTGGGGCCCCGCCCTGCACCTCTGCAGCCTCCCCCACAGGCTCCTGGGGGAGGGGGAGAGGCTCAGAGGCGCCCCCCTGCCCGCAGGTCTCTGAGGATCGGCCTGCTCATCTCCCTGGACTACTGGTGGTGCACGAACGTTGTTCTGCGAGGGGTGGAGGAGGTTTGTGCTGGTGCCCCAGGCCCACGAGGGGCACCCTGGAGGCGGTGGGTGCTGGGACCGGGGCACAGCGCCTGCAGCCATCCTGCACTCTGCCTGTGGTCAGAACAGCCCGGTCTACGTGGAAGTGATGTCAGCGTGTCACCAGCGTGCTGCCGACGCGCTTGTGGCCGGCGCCATCAGCAACGGGGGCCTGTACGTGAAGCTGGGCCAGGGGCTGTGCTCCTTCAACCACCTGCTGCCGCCCGAGTACATCCGGACCCTGCGCGTGCTGGAGGACAGGGCCCTCAGCCGGGGCTTCCGAGAGGTGAGCCGGCCCCCGGGCGAGGATGGGGGCGGGGCGGCCCTCCCACCGTGACCCCACAGCGCTGCACGCACCCGCTCCTGCCAGGTGGACGAACTGTTCCTTGAAGACTTCCAGGCCCTGCCCAGCGAGCTCTTCCAAGAGTTTGACTACCAGCCCATAGCGGCCGCCAGCCTGGCCCAGGTGCACCGAGCCCAGCTGCAGGATGGCACCACCGTGGCCGTGAAGGTGTGTGGGGCTGGGGTAGCCTGGGCGCCCAGCCTTTCCGGGGCCGGGTCCCAGCTGGCCCGTCTGCACAGGTGCAGTACATCGACCTGCAGGACCGGTTTGAGGGGGACGTGCACACGCTGGAGCTGCTGCTGCGCCTGGTGGAGCTCATGCACCCCAGCTTCGGCTTCAGCTGGGTCCTGCAGGTGACGCCGCCCGGGGCAGCCCGCTGGGGTGGGGCAGGGCCACGCCCCCAGCCCTGGCCTTCTGACCCTGTGTGTGGCCCCCAGGACCTGAAGGGGACCCTGGCACAGGAGCTGGACTTCGAGAACGAGGGCCGGAACGCTGAGCGCTGTGCCCGCGAGCTGGGGCACTTCCGCTACGTCGTGGTCCCCCGGGTGCACTGGGATAAGTGCAGCAAGGTGGGCGGGGCTGGCCCCTCCCCGGGTGGGGCCCCAGGGCCCGAGACGCTCAGCCTCTCACTCGCCCCCAGCGCGTGCTGACGGCCGACTTCTGTGAGGGCTGCAAGGTGAACGACCTGGAAGCCATCCAGCGCCAGGGGCTGGCGGTTGCGGACGTGAGTGCCATGTGCGTGGGGGTGGGGTGGCTGGCTGCAGGGAGCTGCCACAGGCGCCGCAAGCACCCGCCCCTCCCCAGATAGCGGAGAAGCTGACCCGGGCGTTTGCGGAGCAGATATTCTACACCGGCTTCATCCACTCGGACCCGCACCCTGGCAACGGTAGGACGTCCCCGGGGAGGGCCGGGAGTGGGGGCGGCACGGCACGAGCCCACACGCTGTGCCCCTAGTGCTGGTGCGCAAGGGCCCGGACGGGACGGCTGAGCTGGTGCTGCTGGACCACGGGCTCTACCAGTTCCTGGACGAGAAGTAAGCTGGGGGGCGGGCAGGCCTGTCCCGGGGCGTCCTGCCCAGCGCTGGGCTCACGGCCGGGCCCCCGCAGGCACCGCGCGGCCCTGTGCCAGCTGTGGCGGGCCATCATCCTGAGGGACGACGCTGCCATGAGGGAGCACGCGGCCACCCTGGGGGTGCAAGGTGAGGGCAGCTCCGGGCCGGGGCGGGCGGGCAGGGGCGCACCCCAGGGCCGCCCGTCAGCCGCCCCTGCCCGCCCCCAGACTACCTGCTGTTCTCCGAGATGCTCATGCAGCGGCCGGTGCGCCTGGGGCAGCTGTGGGGCTCCCACCTGCTGAGCCGCCGGGAGGCGGCCTACATGCAGGCCATGGCGCGCCAGCACTTCGAGCGCATCATGGCGGTGCTGCGCGCGCTGCCCCGGCCCATGCTGCTCGTGCTGCGCAACGTCAACACCGTGCGGGCCGTGCACGCCGCCCTGGGCAGCCCCGTGGACCGCTACTTCCTCATGGCCAGGAGGTGCGTGACGGGCCGCGGGGCGCGCGGGCGCGGGCAGGAGGGCGCGGGCAGCGGGGCTCACGCTCGTGTCTGGCAGCGCCGTCCGGGCCTGGAGCCGCATGGCCGGTGCCGCACACCAGGGCCTCCGCAGCAGCAGCTTCCTGCGCCGCGTCAGGGTGTTCTGGGAGATGCTCAAGTTCGAAGTAGCCTTGAGGTGGGCAGACTCGGGGGGCTGGTGGGGGCGGGCAGGGCCTTGCCCCCACCAGCCAGTGACCACCCTGCCCCTGCCCCTGCCCCAGGCTGGAGATGCTGGCCATGCGGCTCACCACCCTCCTGATCCGAGCCCTGGTGCACCTGGGCCTCATGCCCCCAACAGAGGAGCTGTACCAAGCCCTGGAGACCTAGGCCCTGGGGCCCCACAACACAGAGCTGCCCATCCAGCCTCGGGTCCCCGGGGCCCACCCCACCGATGCCCCACAGCCTGGGACACTGGGCTCTGTGTCCAGACGCAAGCAATGACCACTCTGCTCAAGCCAATCTGTCTGTGTTTTGTACAAAAGGGGGTGGGAAGCAGTGTGGCGGTGTCAGAGGGCTAGAAGTGGGCGGTGACGCGGTCTGTCTCCAGCAGGTCGTCCAGGATCTACAGGGAGAGGGGGTGGGTCAGCGTGGCCTGGGTGTGGGGTGCCGGGGCGGGCGGGCGGGGGGGCGGGCGGCACTCACGATGTCGGGCGTGGTGCCGATCTTCTTGGCCAGCTCGCCGCGCTCCATGGTGCTGAGGTACAGGTAGCGGCTGAGCAGCTCTCCATCCAGGACATTCCGCACGGCGTTCTGCAGGGTGCGCCGGTCCACGTGCAGCATCCTGGGGGCAGGGGGGGGGGCCGGGTCAGCGGGGGAGGGGTCAGCTGGGTGGCAGGGCTGGGGAGGGGCAGCACTCACCGGAAGGCGCGTGGGTTCAGGCCCGCGTGGTGGGGCAGCATGGTGGTCAGTGCGTTCTGCAGCATCAGCAGCCGCCGGTACGTCTTCTCCTGCATGGGCAGCAGGAGCCCGATGCCGCCGTCCAGTGTGGCTGGGGGGTTGGGGGAGGGCGTGAGTGAAGCCAACTGCCCCGGCGTCCCCACGGTCCAGCCACAGCCGCCCCCGTGCTCACCGAACCACGTGATGTGCTTGTTCTCCCACATGACCGATTTCTTGCTCGGCCCGTCGGCCGCCCCTCGGCACGGCGTCCTCCAGAAGGTGTTGACGTGGGCACCCACATGGAAGTCAGCCCGGCGCAGGAGGCGCATGCCCCCAAAGCTCTCCTTGGCTGGCCAGAGACCCCTCGGGTCACTGCCTGCCCCGCCCCGCCCCGCCCCGCCCTCCCCGGGAGACCCATGGCCTGCTCACCTTCCGGGAGGTACATGTATACCATGAGGTTGCGGTCTCGGTCAGACACTGCGGGGCAGGCCCAGTTAGTTCCAGCCGAGCCCCGTGTTGGCTCAGCCCCCAGGCCCCGACACTCACCCAGGAAGCCCAGCTGGGCGTTGTCCACCATGAAGTCCACGCTGTACACCTCAAGGGGCTTAGCGTCCTGTGGGGGAGAGGAGAGGTGTCAGCCCCAGCCGGGGGCTGCCACTTGCCCCTGCCAAGCCGCATGCACACAGGGCAGGAGGCTGAGCCCCCGCAGCCCCACGCACCCGGGACACGAGGCTGAGTGTCTTGCTCTCCTCCTGGTAGCGCAGCAGCGAGATGCTCTTCATGACGTCGGCAGCCAGGATGAAGTTCTTGACGCTGATCATCTGGTGGATGTACAGCTGGGTGTCGATGAAGGCCATGCCGGTCAGCTCGCTGGCCCGCAGGCTCCACAGGAAGATCTGTGGACACGGGGGTGGGGGTGAGCGGGCGGCAGATAGGGGGGCAGGGCAGGGGGCTGGGGCATGGGGACTCACCTTCTGGCCGATGGCGGACACCAGGTGACCGTTGCAGTGGCACAGAGCGGTCACTGGCCCCTTCTGCTCCTTTTCATACAGGACCTTGAACTTGTTCTTGGTCAAGGGCTGGCCAGGCTCAGGCACCACCTCGATCACATCCATGATGAGGATCTGCAGGGCAGAGGAAGTGTGGGTGGCGCAGGGGCGGCCGGGCGCCGTGGTGAGCCCTGGACCCTGGGCCTTACCCGCCCGCGACACGTGACCTCCTCGCCCTGCATGAGGCAGGTCCCCGCGGCCACGTAGCCCTTGAGGCCCGACACGGTCTCCTCGCTGCGCAGCGACACTGTCTTCATGCAGGTCACGTGCTCCCACTCCTCCAGCTCGATCCTGGGGAGGGGGTGGTCAGGAGGCCAGGCCGCCCAGCCAGGCCCTCCCACCCCGCCCAGGCCCAGCCTCACCTGGCGTTGGGAATGGCCTCCCAGCTGACCGGGGAGATGAGCTGGATGGAGAAGGCCTCTTGCTGTGGGTGGACGTATCGGTCATCTGTGGGGACACGCTGAGGTCAGGGGTGGGGCTGTGCCCAGCACAGGGGTCCCCTGAGCAGGACCCACCTCTCTCGATGGTCTCAAACTCCTTCTCCTCGCCTGTCATGCGTGGGATGCGGGTACACGGGGTGTTGGTGCTGGTGGCCACAGCGTACACCTGGCAACCAGCGGGTGCCACAGGTCAGGAGGAAGGGGCGGGGCAGGGCACGCAGACTGCAGTTCCCTGGGGGAGAAGGGCGGGGCAGGGCACAGACCTTGGACTCCACGTGGTAGGCCACGTAGTGGGCTGTGCAGCGCAGTGGGATCTTCCTGACGGGCCAGGGGGCGTCGTAGGACAGGTAGGCAGGCAGGACGCTGATCCTCAGCTCTCCCTGGGGCGGGTGGGTGGAGGGGTCAGCCGAGCCTGGCCCTTGGCCCAGGAGACCTACAGGGTGCTGCACGCAGGCGGTGGCCTGGGCACCTCAGCTTCTGCTGAGTCTGCTGAGTCCACCCTCAGGGACTCCCCTACGGCTGGAGACAGGCCCTGCCGGGGGCAGCCACAGACTGGGCACGCCCAGGACTGCAGACCGTCCACTGCCCTGGGAAGCACTCACCTTGGTGGCCCCAGCTCGCGGAGGGTGCATGCCCCCGACACACAGCCCCGAGGAAGGGCTCCTCCAGCTAGGGCTGTTGGGCCCACATCCTGCACCCCTCCCCACGTTAAGCTCGAGATACCACCCCTTGGGCCGCACCAACCTGCACAAGGTCACCCCTGGCCCCAGCACAGCTAAGGGTCCTCGTTCTGGGGGCCCAGGGCCACTCTACCTGTCTGTTGAAGTAGAGGAAGCCACGGGGGCAGTTGACATTGTGGAACGGGGCGAAGGAGTCGATGGGGCCATCAATGCCCATGGGGTGCAGCCGCAGGGCCCCCCGAGCCGTCACCAGCAGCCAGTGCGGGGAGGGGCCGCAGATGAACACCTGGAGGCAGGGGTGTGAGCATGCATGGAGGCCCCGCCCCGCCCTGCCCCGCCCTGCCCCGCCCCAGGAAGGCGCCAGCCTACCCCCGAGTAGCCATAGATGTCCTCAAAGTAGCGGAAGCGAGCCACGCGGCCGCGCGCCCCCGGCCCCTCCTCGCTGCTGCCGCCTTCCGCCTTCTTCTTGGACGGCTTCGGCTTCTTCTCCCGGAAATTGATGTTGTGGGGGACCTGGGGGCAGGCACTGTGAAGGCCCCGCTGGCCCCGCCCCCAGCCCCCAGCGCCCCCCAGGCTCTCCCACCCCTAGCACCTTCTTGAACCGGACTTTGAGGTTGCCCTGGCCAAGCTGTGAGTCGTGGGGGAAGGCCTCGTAGATGAGCAGCTCCTGGTCCACGTGCACCTGCAGGGAGGGGCTGTGCCGAGTGCTGTGCGTGTTGGGGGCGGGGCGGGGCGGGGGGGGCTCGCACTCACCAGCAGGTAGGGCCTGCTCTGGCGGCTCCCCAGGGCCACCAGCAGCACCTCCTTGACCAGGGGCAGCTCCCCTTGGCGCGTGGCCTCCTCCTTGCGGGCCTCAGGGCCTTGGGTGGTGGGCTGTCCAAAGGAGCTGTCCACCAGGACCCGCTGCCCCACAGGGAAGTTCTTCACCAGGAACACCAGCCGCCAGTCGGGGAGCTGGTAGATCTGAGGGAGCGAACAGCAGTGGTGGAGGCAGGAGGGGCGCCCTGCTGCGTGCTAGGAAGCACCCCTCCTCCGTGACCCCCCCCCGCCCCACCCCGCGCTCGGGCCCCACCCACCTCCATGGTGCCGTTCTCCCGCACCAGCAGGCACCAGTGCGTGGGCTCGGCGCGGAAGGGTGCGGGGTCCCGGTCGGCGGGAGGCTGGCTACTCCTGCGGGCCTCCTCCTTGCTGGGGCTGAAGAGGGAGCCCGAGTCGCCGTACAGCATCTCCTCCTCGTCGTCCACTGTGGGGCTGGGGGCAGCAGGTGGTCACAGGCTGCCCGGGAACCCGACGCCCTGCCCCCAGCACCTGCTCACCTGGTCTCCGAGCCCAGGCCCTCGGCCTCCATGCTGCTCCGGCCGCCCAGCTCGTCGCGGGCCCCACCCAGGCGGCTCTCGGTGGTGAACATGCCGCTGACGTCCCGGTACAGGCACAGCGCGATCACCTTGGACTGCTGCGGGGAGCAGGCGGGGCTCAGCCTCGGGCGGGGACACGGGCTGGGGGAGACGGCAGGGCGGGGTGGGGGCCTACATGGTGCAGCGGGGGCTTGTGCAGCGCCAGGCGGTGGTGGCGGCCCCCGTAGGAGTCGCTCTTGAGCAGGAACATGGTGACGTGGCCCTCGGCACTCATGATGACCACGTAGGGGTCGGCCACGGCACACTGCACGATGGGGGCGCCCAGGTCCACCGGGATGAAGTGCAGCTGGTTCACTGCGGGCACAGCGCAGCGGCCGGCTGTCAGCACACGCCCGCTCTGCGGGACCCAGCGGCCCCCTGGGCTGCCAGCCAGGGCAGCGGGCCGGCTGTCAGCACACGCCCGCTCCGCGGGACCCAGCGACCCCTGGGCTGCCAGCCAGGGCGGCAGGCACAGCTGTCAGCACACGCCCGCTCCGCGGGACCCAGCGACCCCTGGGCTGCCAGCCAGGGCAGCGGCCGGCTGTCAGCACACGCCCGCTCCGCGGGACCCAGCGGCCGCCCACCCCACCTCCTTCCAGCAGGCGGATGCCCAGCGGCGACACTTGGACTATGTAGCGGTTGTCCCCGATGTTTCCGGCAAACACCGTGGGGCCCTGTGTGGCAAAGCCGCTGGTGTCCAGCTCCATGATCTCCTGGCCCGTCTGCAGGATCTGGGGGTGACAGTGGGAGGTGAACCCTCCCCCCCCCCACACACACACACAGGGGACCCTGCCCTCCGTGATCTCCTGGCCTGTCTGCAGGATCTGGGGGTGACAGTGGGAGGTGAACCCTCCCCCCCCCCCCCACACACAGGGGACCCTGCCCTCCGTGATCTCCTGGCCCCTCTGCAGGATCTGGGGGCGACAGTGGGAGGTGAACCCCCCCCCCCACACACACACAGGGGACCCTGCCCTCCGTGATCTCCTGGCCCGTCTGCAGGATCTGGGGGCGACAGTGGGAGGTGAACCCTCCCCCCCCACACACACACACAGGGGACCCTGCCCTCCGTGATCTCCTGGCCCGTCTGCAGGATCTGGGGGCGACAGTGGGAGGTGAACCCTCCCCCCCCCCCCCACACACACAGGGGACCCTGCCCTCCGTGATCTCCTGGCCTGTCTGCAGGATCTGGGGGCGACAGTGGGAGGTGAACCCTCCCCCCCCCACACACACACACAGGGGACCCTGCCCTCCGTGATCTCCTGGCCTGTCTGCAGGATCTGGGGGTGACAGTGGGAGGTGAACCCCCCCCCCGCACACACACACAGGGGACCCTGCCCAGGCCCCACCCCTCACCATGGTGGAGTCTTCTCGACTCAGAATAAGGAAGCCGTGTCGGCGCCCGTCGTCCTCTGCCTCGGGGGTCCCCGCCTCCTGCTCCGAGCCCTCCCCCTTGGGGGTGTCTTCCTGCAGAGGCAGTCGGGGAGCAGGACGCTCAGGGCAGGGCAGGTGTGTGCTCCTGCGTGCCTGGCGCCTCCTCACAGCCCGGCCCCCTCTACCTCCTCCTTGTGCACAGGTGCGATGACCGTCCACATGTCGTAGCAGCCAGGAAGTTCGAAGGTTGTCACCACTTGGGGCCGGATACTCTTCTGGAATGAAGGGAGGGAGAGGCTGGGAGGGTCAGCCCAGCCAGCTGTCACCACGGACGCGCCTGCTGCCCTACACACCTGCAGCACGGAGAGAGCCCCGTTCTTTCCGTAGCCGGAGCACACCACGACCTCCAGGTCCGGCTCAGGGCTGTTCTGAAACTGAACAGGGTGGGTGTGAGCGCCCCCTCCCCAACCCGGGCACCCCAGCCGCCCCCACCCCAGCCCCAGGCACCTCTTCAGAGAGGAAGGCGGGCTCGCCCATGGCGGCGTTGGCACAGGGCCCGATGTTGAGGATGCTGTCACACACCTGCGGGCACACAAGTCAGCTGGGCTGGCGGGGGCAGCCCTCCCCGCCGCCACCCCGAGTCTCACCTCAAACGAGTAGGTGGCCAGCTGCGTGCCCGACTGGGCCTCGCTGCCGTACACCTCGATCTCGTCCACCTCGTCCTGCGGTACCGACTTGCTCCCTGCAGCACAGAGCCCGTCTGAGCGCAGCTGGGCCACTCGGCCCCTCCCCACGCAGCCACCGCCCCGGGACCCTCACCTGACCAGCCCACGGTGGCGTCCACTCGCTTCTTCTTGGAGGGAGGCTCTTCCTGTGAGGCAGGAGGGGGCGGTGAGTGGCCCCAGGCACAAGACAAGGGGAAGCCACCCAGCAGGCCCGGGCACCCACCTTGTCTGCACTGGCCGGGGGCTCCTGCAGCTTCTCCGTGTACTTGAGGAGGAGGGAGTTGCCCAGGCGAGAGCCCAGGAACAGGTACCCGGGCTCCATGGTGACCATCTGAAAGGGGGGCAGGTGAGGGCAGGGCCGTGCTGCACCAGGGCCACCCCTGCAGCCCCAACTCACACTGGTGGTGAGGACGCTGGCAGCCGCCTTGTCGAAGTGGAAGGCACGGACACTGCGCATGCCGTCGGTGACCAGGGTTAGCACGTAGCTGCGGGAGGAGGGCGCTGAGAGGGGGCGGGGCCCTGGGGGGACGGGGGACTGGGGGGCCCTGCGGGGGTAGGGGGTGCACACTACCGGAGACCAGGGTCAGCACGTAGCTGTGGGAAGAGGGCGCTGAGAGGGGGTGGGGCCATGGAGGGACGGAGGACTGGGGGGCCCTGCGGGGGTAGGGGGTGCACACTATCGGAGACCAGGGTCAGCACGTAGCTGCGGGAGGAGGACGCTGAGAGGGGGCGGGGCCCTGGGGGGACGGGGGACTGGGGGGCCCTGCGGGGGTAGGGGGTGCACACTATCGGAGACCAGGGTCAGCACGTAGCTGTGGGAGGAGGGCGCTGAGAGGGGGCAGGGGCCCTGGGGGGATGGGGGCACTGGGGCAGGCAGGGATGGGGCAGGGGGCTCACATCTCGCCACCCTTGAGGGAGATGACCATCTTGTCGTAGGAGATGAAGGCGGCCTGGGCGCAGTCCAGGGTGATGCGCACCCCCTCCTGGGTGCCTGTTGGGGGAAGTGAGACCGGGCAGACCCGCCCCGCCCCCACCAGCTGCCCGCACACCCCCAGGCCCCCACACTTACGCAGTGGGAAGGCAGTGGTGCCCGCGGTGAGGCTGTTGAGGGCGACGCCATACGGGGGGACGCTCTGATTCAGGTACAGCAGTGAGTTGACGGCAAAGATCACCACGCCACCTGAGGGAGGGCCGAGGCTGGGGGCTGGGCTCCTGCCCCACTGCCCCACCCCAGCACCCACCTCCGCCCAGCCCAGGGCCCTCACCTATGGGCTTGGGCACGGCCAGGGCCTGGGTGCAGTCGAAGGGCAGACTGGTGAGGGACCAGATGACGGGGTGCACCTTCTGCGTGATGTTCAGGGAGATGGCCACGATGGAGCAGGTGTCCTGCCTCACGGCCACGCGCCTGGGCCGACAGGCCAGTCAGCGGGGCCGGGCCGGGCCTCCCTAGGCGAGCTCCCACCCCCAGCCAGAAGGGGGCTCACCCAGGCCAGGTCTGGTTGGGCTCAAACAGGATGAGCAGGGTGGGCTCGTAGTAGCCGTGCAGGAACTGCAGGTCCACAATGTTCAGCAGCTTCTCGTCCAGCGCCCGCACGTCGATGATGTAGCTCGGCAGGAAGCTGGACCTCTGCCTGGGGGGGAGGGCTTCAGCGGGGCACCTGGGCCACAGCGCCCCCACGCCCTACGCACACGGCTGCCCGGCACTCACCCTCCCCGGCACTCACCCCCTGCCCCGCGCGCCCTACCCGGCACTCATCCCCCCCCCCCCCCGCCCCGCACCCTACCCAGCACTCACACACACACACACACACACACACACCCCCCCCCCGCGCCCTACCCGGCACTCACCCTCCCCCCCGCCACGCCCTACGCACACGGCTGCCCGGCACTCACCCCCCCCCCCCCGCAAGCTCTCCCAGGCACTCACCCTCCCTGGCACTCACACCCCCCCGCCCCGCCCCCTACCTGGCACTCACCCTCCCCCCGCACCCTCCCCGGCACTCACCCTCCCCCACCGCGCCCTACCCCGCACTCACCCTTCCCCCACCAGCCCCTCGTGCTCCTCGGCCAAGCTCTCCCTGCGGAAGGGCAGCACCACCAGCCGCGTGCCGTAGATGAGCATGGCCGCGCAGCGCCCGTCAGGGTCCACCCGCACGTGTGGCGTGTGCACATTCTGCACGAACCCGTCCTGCAGGGGCAGCGCATCAGCCCGGGAGTAGGGGGCAGGGGCGTCAGCTGGGCCCAGGGGGTAGGGAGCAGGGGCATCAGCCCAGGGGGTAGGGAGCAGGGGCATCAGCCCAGGGGGTAGGGAGCAGGGGCATCAGCCCAGGGGGTAGGGAGCAGGGGCATCAGCCCAGGGGGTAGGGAGCAGGGGCATCAGCCCAGGGGGTAGGGAGCAGGGGCATCAGCCCAGGAGTAGGGAGCAGGGGCATCAGCCCAGGGGGTAGGGAGCAGGGGCATCAGCCCAGGAGTAGGGAGCAGGGGCATCAGCCCAGGGGGTAGGGAGCAGGGGCATCAGCCCAGGAGTAGGGAGCAGGGGCATCAGCCCAGGGGGTAGGGAGCAGGGGCATCAGCCAAGGAGTAGGGAGCAGGGGCATCAGCCCGGGAGTAGGGAGCAGGGGCATCAGCCCAGGGGGTAGGGAGCAGGGGCATCAGCCCAGGGGGTAGGGAGCAGGGGCATCAGCCCAGGAGTAGGGAGCAGGGGCATCAGCCCGGGAGTAGGGAGCAGGGGCATCAGCCCGGGAGTAGGGAGCAGGGGCATCAGCCCAGGAGGTAGGGAGCAGGGGCATCAGCCCAGGAGTAGGGAGCAGGGGCATCAGCCCAGGGGGTAGGGAGCAGGGGCATCAGCCAAGGAGTAGGGAGCAGGGGCATCAGCCCAGGGGGTAGGGAGCAGGGGCATCAGCCCGGGAGTAGGGAGCAGGGGCATCAGCCCAGGGGGTAGGGAGCAGGGGCATCAGCCCAGGGGGTAGGGAGCAGGGGCATCAGCCCAGGGGGTAGGGAGCAGGGGCATCAGCCCGGGAGTAGGGAGCAGGGGCATCAGCCCGGGAGTAGGGAGCAGGGGCATCAGCCCAGGGGGTAGGGAGCAGGGGCATCAGCCCGGGAGTAGGGAGCAGGGGCATCAGCCCAGGAGTAGGGAGCAGGGGCATCAGCCCAGGAGTAGGGAGCAGGGGCATCAGCCCGGGAGTAGGGAGCAGGGGTGTCAGCCCAGGAGTAGGGAGCAGGGGCATCAGCCCGGGAGTAGGGAGCAGGGGCATCAGCCCAGGGGGTAGGGAGCAGGGGCATCAGCCCGGGAGTAGGGGGCAGGGGTGTCAGCCGGGCCCAGGGGGTAGGGAGCAGGGGCATCAGCCCAGGGGGTAGGGGGCAGGGGTGTCAGCCGGGCCCAGGGGGTAGGGAGCAGGGGCATCAGCCCGGGAGTAGGGAGCAGGGGCATCAGCCCAGGGGGTAGGGAGCAGGGGCATCAGCCCGGGAGTAGGGAGCAGGGGCATCAGCCCAGGGGGTAGGGAGCAGGGGCATCAGCCCGGGAGTAGGGAGCAGGGGTGTCAGCTGGGCTCAGGGGGAAGTGGGCAGGGACGCCAGCCCAGGAGTAGGGGGCAGGGGCGCCAGCCAGGCCTGGGGCACCTGGGCAGCACAGTGGGCAGAGGGGCCCCTACCCGCAGCTCGGGCTCCTCGAAGTAGTGTAGGGACAGGGTCTTCAGGTCGTGGGTTCCCGGGTCGTACTCCACCACCGACAGCTGCAGGGAGAGCATGCCCGTGGCCTGCCTGCCCGCCCCGCTGGCCAGGCCCCACCCCAGGCCCAGCGCTCACCTTAGCATCCTTGAAGCTGAGCAGCAGGGCGTCCCGCTTGGCCCCCGCCAGCTGCACACTGGCCATGGACATGACATTGCCGAAGAAGGAGAAGGAGGCCACCAGCTCCAGCCGCTCCCGGTGGGCCTTCCCCTCTGCGCAGGGGCGGTGTGTCCAGGTCTCAGCCAGGTGCCCCGACCACCCCCCGCCCTCAGGGGCACCCTACACTCACCTGTGCTCCTGTCATTCTTGGTCTGAGCCTAGAGGAAGGACAGAGGGCAGCAAGGGGTCACTCATCCCCTCGCCCCAGGGGGGCCCCACCCCTGCCGCCCCAGCACCTGCACCACGGGTCTCAGCATGGGCCCAGGCGCCGTGACCATTAGAAAGGAGGACTCCTCCAGTCTCGCTGTGCTGGACACCAGCTGACCGAGCCTGGCCCACTCCCTGGAGGCGCCCTCCCAGGCCGTGACAACCACAGCCCTGAGCGCCAGAGAAGCCAAACCATGATGCTGCCAGGAAAACCAAGCGAGCTCACGCCTGGCCTGGCCGGCCCCCCCAGGCCCAGGGCAGTGACAGGACCCACTACAGCCCCACCCAGGCCCCTGTCTTGTGAAGAACCCTGGGTCTACAGAGCAGTGTGGGTGCTGCCTCTGGGGGTGCACCAGCTCCCCACCCCCACAGTGGACTGCGGCCAGCCAGACCTCCGCGGCCCCTCCCGCAGGGCCCAGGCCAGGCTGCTTCCTGGGTAGTGCCATCCACACGGTACCAGGCTTGGGGACAACAGGAGTGGCCTCTGAGGTGCAGCGCAGCTGAGACAGCCGCAGAACAGGCCTACCCCCCGACACAGAGCAGCTCCACCGGCTCTGCTGCCTGCTGCCCGGGACAGCGTGCGGGTGAGCGGGAAGCAGAGCCGGGACCCTGAACAGTAGCCACACAGCCAACCTCCCCCGATTCCTGACCCTCAGACTCTAAACCACAGTCTGAGTTCGGGGTCACCGGTTACACCCCAAACAGTGACACAAGTCCAGACAGTGGCCCGAGCCGCGCCTCCCCACATGCCAGTCTCTCCCCAGGGTGCCCCACCACCTCTGAGGCTCCAGCCAGCGAAGGCTCTGAACCAGGGCCAGTGCCCGGCCAGCCCAGCCCCTGCGCCTCTGCTCTCCCCTCCTCGCTCCCTCTGCCCCACACCCGGGACCCCTGCCTCCCAAGGAGGCTTTAGCGCGGCCCTGGCTCCCTACTCCCCACCCTGCCTGTCGAGCTCCCCGGGATGGGGGGGCCTGGTGCTCGCCAGCGTCTCCCCGGACGCCTGCCCACGGCAAGCGCTCAGTACACGCCGAGCAGACAGGAATGGGCTCCAGTGGGCTGTGACCTCGTATAGTAGAAATCCGATTACACGACAAGGTCTGACCCCATTAGAAAGGACAAAGTCTTCCAGGCAGCTCAGACGCACGATGCCCTCACCTGCCCCCGTGTCTGCAAGAAGCCCTCTCCAGCTTTTTTTTTTTTTTTTTTTGACAGGCAGAGTGGACAGTGAGAGAGAGAGACAGAGAGAAAGGTCTTCCTTTGCCATTGATTCACCCTCCAATGGCCGCCGCAGCCGGTGCGCTGTGGCCGGTGCAGCGCACTGATCCGAAGGCAGGAGCCAGGTGCTTCTCCTGGTCTCCCATGGGGTGCAGGGCCCAAGTACTTGGGCCATCCTCCACTGCCTTCCCGGGCCACAGCAGAGAGCTGGCCTGGAAGAGGGGCAACCGGGACAGAATCCGGCGCCCCGACCGGGACTAGAACCCGGTGTGCCGGCGCCGCAAGGCGGAGGATTAGCCTAGTGAGCCGCGGCGCCGGCCCCTCTCCAGCTTTTTACTTCTCTCCATTTCAAAAGCAGAGCAACAGAGGGAGGTGGGGGAGGTGGCAGGTTATCTCCCACCCCCCTAGTCCAACCCCCAGACACCCGGAGCCCAGTCCAGGCGCACCCTGCCCGCCACATCCCCGCAGATGGAGACTCTGCCCTTGAAGCCACGTGCCGAGCTCACGGAGGCGGGAGGCGAGCTTGCTTTTGGGACGGGCTGGGTTCAGAGCTCTCACGACGCGCCCTGGCACAGCCGTGCGTGTCCCACTCATCGCACGCACCCTCAGCTCGCCCTGAGCACGGGCTGCTCCCGCCCGGGCGCCCGCATCCCCTCCAGGAGCCGCCGGCCCGACCCCAGCGTGCCGCGAAGGCGCAGGGGGGCCCGGCCCCGCTACCCACGTGGGCGGCCGAGGCGAGCTCCAGGCTCCCGACCCCGGGGGCCGCCGGCATCTGGGAGGCGGCGGGCGGGAGTTCTCTCTCCCTACGTCAACTTAAAGGGAAATAAAATTGAAAACAGCTGGGAAGCTGCCGCCTTCCGCGAGGAGCCTCCGGGGCCTGCGGCTCCCCCGCCACACGCTCCCTGCACTTCGGTGCGGGCCCGCCGTCCTCCCCCGGCGCTGAGGGCCCCGGCGGGCCGGGTGCGGACGCGCGCGTCCAGGCGGCGCGGGTGCGGGTGCGGGTGCGGGTGCGGGCGCGGGCGCGGGCGCCGGCGCGGCTCGGCCGGCCTACCTCGGCGTCGCGGTTCAGGCGGTACACGTAGAGCTGCGAGGTGCCGGCCACCACGAGGTTGCGCTCGCTGTTGTTGAAGAAGTTGCAGTACATGCAGAACTCGAGGCCGGTGGGCGGGTGCGCCTGCTTGTACACAGCGTACATGGCGGCGGGAGCGCACGGCCCGCGCGCGAGCGCCGCCCGCCCACCCGGCCGTTGCAGCCGACCACCGGGGGACCCGGGACGCCGGCGGACTCGGTCCGGCCTCACCCGGAAGCCCCGCGCCGAGGTTCCGGGCTCTTGCGCGGCGCGAGCGGCGACAGCGGCCCCTGGCGGCCGGGGGTGGCGGCTCCGTCTCGCTCGGCGCCCCCAGCCCTGAGGGCCGGCTGCTGGGGTTACCCAAGGCGCCCCCAGGGATGCTGAGTGCCAGCTCCCGGTGCTGCTGGGACCCAGCACCCTGACCTGGACAAGTGAAGCCGGAACGTGCAGGCGGCGGATGACGGCCTCTGGCGTGGTCAGGCAGGTGGCATCCCCTGAGCTGCACCCGAGACACCCACCCCCCCGCTGCACAGTCCTGGATCCTGTGTGCTGAGACTTTTTTTTAAAGATTTTTTTTTTTGTATTTATTTATTTGAAAGGCAGAGTTACAGAGAGGCAGAGGCAGAGAGAGAGAGAGAGGTTTCTTCCATCCACTGGTTCGCTCCCCAAATGGCACATCTGAAGCCAGGAGCCAGGTGCTTCTTCTGGGTCTCCCACACAGGTGCAGGGACTCAAGCACTTGGGCCATCCTCTGCTGCTTTCCCAGGCCATAGCAGAGAGCTGGATCAGAAGTGGAGCAGCTGGGACTCGAACTGGTGCCCATATGGGATGCTGGCACTGCAGGTGGCTTTACCCGCTTTGCCACAGCGCCAGCCCCAGGTTTTGTTTTCCTAAGACTTATGTATCTATGAATGGCAGAGTTACAGAGAGAGAGAGAATATCTCCCATCCACTGGGTTTTCCCTGAATTGCTCAGGCTGGGCCAGGCAGAAGCCAGGAGCCAGGAGTGCCATCCCGGTCTCGAACGTGGGTGGCAGGGATCCGAGCACTTGGGCCATCGCCTTAGCAGGGAGCTGGAGCAGCATGGGCAGCGGAGCCGCACTCTGGCACGGGAAGCCGGTGTCGCAAGCAGCGGCTTAACCTGCACGACAGCGCCAGCTCCCTGGAGAAGACGGAATAGCACCCGTCTTCTGCACCGGGTTCCAGCCGCCCTGGGGGCCTGGCACAATGTCTTTCCTGCTCCCGCACCCAAGGTACTGAGCGGAAAACAGGTGTGATCTGGTGCCCCGGGGCCCCGTCCCCCTCTGCTCTCTCCACCCGCCTTTCTGATGCCAGGAGAACTCATGTGATGCTAGAGCCTTGGCAGCCGTGTTGGGCCACGAGCAGCTGCTCATGCGTTGCACGGTGCACATCAAAGGACATGGCGAAGCCCTGACCTGGCACCTCAGAATGTGGCTGTTTGCAAACGGGACGGCGACAGATGGCACGAGTTAAGGTGAGGCCACCGGCAGTGGGGTGGGGCCAGAAATCCGGGACGGATGAGTGGAATCCTTTCCAAGGCTGGCGCCCCGCTGACCTGCTGCCGCACGCCCGACAACCCTGAGCACTCAGGCGCCCTCCAAGGGAGCGAGCCCCACCCACCGGCACCCTGGCCCTCACGCAGCCTCCAGAGCTGCGAGCAGCGACTCTGTTGCTTGTGGCCAGCCGGAGGCCGGGGGCCCCCTTGGCCGACTCGCCTGGCCACCTGCAGGCCTGGTGTCCACTGCAGCCCTCGTCCCGGGGGCCAGGCCGGTGAGTCGCGGGGGAGCTGGTGCTGGCCAGAGTGGGGCTGGGCTCCAAAGCAGAGTTTCTTTATTGAGGCTGGGGCTGGGGCACAGCGGGGGGGGGGGGGGGGGGCGCTTGCAGGCCAGGGACTTTTCAGCCGCCCGGGGCTCAAAGTTGCCAGGGTGCCAGAGACCAAACCGGCACAAGGCAGTAAGGCAGGGCTGGGGCCAGAGACCGGGCGGGGGGGCAGGGCCAGGGACTGGAGACGGGGCATGGACACAGCGCAGGGCCGCGGCCTGAGACCGGGCAGGGGGCAGGGCCAGGGACGAGACGGGGCAGGGACACAGCGCAGGGCCGCGGCCTGAGACCGGGCAGGGGGCAGGGCCAGGGACTGGAGACGGGGCAGGGACACAGGGCTGGGCCGCGCCGGAGACCGGGCAGGGGGCAGGGCCAGGGACGAGACGGGGCAGGGACACAGGGCCGGGCCGCGCCGGAGACCGGGCGGGGGTCTCAGAGGGTTATGTGGTCCTCGTACAGCGAGAGCAGCAGCAGGACGGTCCAGCCGCCCAGCAGGCCCACGTTGTGCAGCAGGAAGAGGAGCCAGGGCCTCTTGTCCCTGACGTTCAGCATGGCCGGGAGCTGAGGAGGAGCGGGCGCGGGCTCAGCAGCCAGCCCTTCAGCCGCCCGGTGCCCTGGGCGGCCCCTTCCCGGCCACCTCCCTGACCATGTCACAGAGCGCCACGTAGAGGAAGAGGCCGGTGGCCACCGCCAGGATCCAGGCCTCGCTCTCCTCGCCGACTCCCACCGCGAGCGCCACGTAGAGTCCCACGAAGGCCGTGACGGCCGAGGCCAGGTTCAGCAGCAGCGCGCGGCGCACGGACAGCCCGGAGTGCAGCAAGGCCGCGAAGTCCCCTGAGGGGGCGGGGTCGTGAGAGAGCCCCGCCCGCCGCCGGCCCCGCCCCGCCCGCCGCCCCGCCCCGCCCCGCCCCGCCCGCCCCGCCGCTCACCCAGCTCGTGGGGCAGCTCGTGGCAGAACACGGCCAGCGAGGTGGCCAGCCCCGTCTTCCAGGAGGATGCGAAGGCGGCGCCTACGGCCAGCCCGTCGGCAAAGTTGTGCACTGCGTCGCCCAGCGTGATCAGATAGGGCAGCAGCCTGAGCCCTGCGGGGCGGCGGACACGGTCGTGCGGGCCTGGCCCCAGCCCCAGCCCTGCGTCCTGGGCCTGCCCCGCCCCCCTCAGGCCTCACCTGGATTCGGCCTCCGTGGCTCCGTGTTCAGCAGTTCCGGGCTGTCCTCCACTACCTGGGAGAAGGATTGAGGGGGCAGGGGAGGGAAGGGGAGCTGCTGAGGGCCTTGGGCAGGGGTCTGGTCCCCGCAAGCAGGGTGGGGGGCCGCAGGGGTCCCACTCACCAGGTCGGCGCGGGAACCCTCATGGGGCTGCTTGGGCTGCCGGAGCTGGTTGGGGGCCAGCTGCAGGGACACGCCGTGGCTGTGGCCGCCGTGGCCATGGCTGCAGGGTGCATCCTTTTCCGGGTCCTGTGGGGGACGGCGGCTCAGGTCCTGTGGAGCCCCTCCCCCCAACCTGTGAGGTCCAGTGCCTGCCAGGGCCTGACCTCGGGGTCCCTGGGCAGCAAGAGGTTGAAGAGATTCTCGAACAGGAAGAAGGCGTAGAGGCCGCCGAGCACAGCCAGGAGGCGCCAGGTGGGCTCCGAGCCGACACCATCCCCGCTGTCCGTGTGGCCGTGAGCGTGGTCCCCCTCGCCGTGCGTGTGCAGGCCCAGCACCTGGGGAGCAGGGGGCGCTGGGCTGGGAGAGAGGCTGGGGCGGCGTCCCGGGGTGGGGGCGCGGGGGTGGGGGCGGGCAGACCTTGGGCGTCAGGTGCAGGAGGGCGTCGCCGGTGAGCGCGCCCACGGCCAAGCTCAGGAAGGTCTGCAGCACGTAGTGGGTGGCCACGCTGCAGTGGGTGCAGCTCAGCAGCAGGAGGCCGAAGACCGCGCACAGGCAGATGATCAGGGTGGCCAGGGAGCCGTACAGGTACTCTGGGGAGCAGGGCCGCGTGAGGGGGCGCGCATGGCTGGCCCCTCACCCCTGCCCCTCCTCTGGGACAACCGGCACCCTGGGGCACCCTGGGGCACGGCGGCAGCTGGGCGGGCACTCACGCTCGCTCTGGCTGAGCTGGTCCTTGGTGGAGGTGGTGGGCTGGGGGCTGCAGGCCCCGCTCAGCTGCTGCTGGAGCAGGGCAGGGCTCAGCTGGGCCCAGCCCTCCGGGCTCACCCCTTCCTGCTCCGACAGCCCGTACACGGCCATCACGTCCCTGGCACTCAGGCACACCTGCGGGGTGGGGGGAGACAGCGATCAGGGCCTTAGCAGCCCCGTGGGTGCCCATCTGCCCCCCGGGGCCCCAGGCCACTCACCACGTCCCACTCGTGGGAGCTGCTGTTGAGGGCACCAGGCTCCTGGGGGCCGGCCGCCCTGCCCAGACTCCTGTGGTCACTGTGGGCCTCAGCACCCAGCCCCAGCGTGTGCATCAGCGTCTCCAGCTCTGGCGGGGAGGCCAGAGTCAGCGCCGGCCGCCGGCTCCGGCCCCGCCTCGCCCTCCCGAGGGACCCGGGTCTCACCGGCCAGGGTGAGGTTGGGCGCCTCGCCACTGTGGTGCTGGAACACAAACTCCACGAAGTACTGGGGGTCCGGCATGGCGCGGAAGCAGGACCCGCTCCTGGCGTGGTCCAGCAGGGCGGCCAGGGCCGCGCCAGGGCTGCCGGGGGCCCCTGCCCCTACCGCCTCCTCCAGCAGCTGAGGGACACCCGTGCAGGCCTGGGGGAGGAGATGGCCTCAGCCTCCCCCGGCGCCTGGGCTGGCCGCCTGCCCTGGCACCCCGGGTCTCCCCCACCAGCCCCTCCCTTGGCGTCCGCTCCTGTGAGCCCTCTCCTCCCAGGGGCTGCCAGTGAACACCACCTTGGACCCCAGCCCCCCGCCACCTCCCCGGCGTGCCCCAGGTGCCCTGTGTGGCCACAGCCAGGACCCCCAGGCGGCCCCTCCACTGGCCGTCGGCCCTTCTCATCCATTCTGTACCAGGCCTGCCCATGCCCTGACCTCCTCCCCAGTGGCCTGGCGGTCAATGGGGTCCTCGATCCTCCGCAGCAGCCGGCTCAGGCCCGCGGTCAGGGCCCCGGGGCCCTCGAGCTGGGCCAGGAGTCCATCGGCGCGGGCGGCCCAGCGGCCAGCCCGGATGTCGGCACAGGTGCCCTCTGGGTTGCTCAGGAAGAGGGCGGCTGCTGCGCTGAGGCGGGCGATGTGCCGGGACTCCAGGGCCCGCCCCGGTGCCTCGGGCTCGCCCAGGGCCAGGGCATCCTCCACAGACGGGCACTGTGGGCAGAGGGTGGGCAGGGGCCAGGCCGGGCTGTGGGTCTGTGTGCAAGGAGCTGCAGCACCCCCTCAGGGCACACAGTGGTCCCCACCCCGGGAGTCCACACCGCATGGCCGTCTTAGGCCGGCGGATTGTTGTGTGCACACAGGGCGTCCCTGGCTGGGCTCCCCGTCTCCAGCTTTCCCCAGGAGCCACCACCAGTTTGATGGCCCCTGGATTCCTGGGCGCCCGAGGCCCGCCTCCTGGAGTTTGCCCGGGCCCTCTGCTGCGGCACACAGGGTGGAGCAGGCGGGAAGGGGCTGGGGCCGGGGGCCGTCGGGTGGGGCAGTTACCTTTCCACACGGCCCGCCGCAGTGCACACGGGCCGCTAGCGTATTTAACAAGCCGCCCAGCGCCTCCCGGTCCAGAGCGCCCTGGCTGGAGGTGAGTAGGTTCAGCAGACGGGGGTGCTGGGCCGCCGAGGCCACCGCCACCAGCAGGGCCAGGAGCAGCCCCGGCCGGAGGCAGGCCGGGGACGCCGGGACCGCCATCGTCGGCCTGCTGCTCAGCGCCTTCTGGAGGCTGTGGGTGTCTGGGTCACTGGGGCTGCCTGGGGCCAGGCTGGGGCTGGGCCATGGGAGACCTCTCCCAGGTATTGGCTGCAGGGCTCTGTGATTGGCTGCTGGAGGCGCCGGATTAGCCATTCCAGTAGCAGGTCCTCCCTGGGGCTGCCGTGGAGCCTCAGATGTGTCTGGTGAGACCGGGTCTCTTCCCTGCAGGTGGGTGGCCTTGGCACCTGCTCCCCCACCTGCCACCCCCAGAGGCAGCTGGTGGGGCCACCCCTCTGCTCCCCGAGGGAGTTGCCTTGGGACCCAGGCGGCTGGCCCCAAGCTGGGGTCCTGGGACGGAGGTGGTAGATGCCACGCGATCACACGCGGCCCCAGGCCCCTTGCTTCACCCCCTTCCTACTGCCCCCAGCGCTGGTGGCCTAGGAAGCCCCTGTGCCCTCAGGAGCCCCTGTTAGGATGGGCGTGGGGAAGCCTCTCCCTAGGTGCTGGGCTGGGGTCTCCCGGGCAAATGCTGCCTGCTGAGTCATGCTCCCCCGCCCAAGTCTCCAGGAACCAGCCAGAGCCCCAGCACAAACAGGAGGGGGAGCCGGGGACCTTGGCCTGGCCGCTCTCTGGTTGGGAGCACCTGGGTCAGGAGGTCAGGGCCGGTCCTGAGCTCCAGGCCCAGGGAGGGTTCCCAGCCCTGCCCCTCCGGGCCAGCTTCCTGGCCTTTGAACCCCTCAGCCTTATCTCTGCCTGCTGGGCTCAAAGCACTGCTGGGCCCTCCCTCTGGTGTCCCACCAAGCTCTGACCCTGAGCCCTGCCTTTGGCGTGTGGCTGGGTGGGGAGCTGTAGCCTGAGGCTGCAGGACTCTGCCCCTGCTCTCCACCCAGGTCAGGTGCTTCTCCCCTCTGCCCCATCCACACATGCTGAAGCCTGATGCCCTCAGGCCAAGGACACCTCTGTGACCTCTGAGCCCCAAGGATCTGGGAGGCAACTAGTGACTTGGAGGCACTGGGACTGTAGAATCAGAATCAAAATGGAGTGAGCGTGGCTAAAAGCTAACTGTAGATCTCTTGCTTCTGTACATATTAGCTTTGCTTGCTAACGACTAAGGGTGTCTCTTGTGAAGCCGGTGGGGGCCGGTGCCGTGGCGCAATAGGTTAATCCTCCGCCTGCGGCGCCGGCATCCCGTGTGGGTGTCGGCTTTCGTCCCGGTTGCTCCTCTTCCAGGCCAGCTCTCTGCTGTGGCCCGGGAGTGCAGTGGAGGATGGCCCAAGTGCTTGGGCCCTGCACCCACATGGGAGACCAGGAGAAGCACCTGGCTCCTGGCTTCGGATAGGCGCAGTTCCAGCCGTTGCGGCCATTTGGGGAGTGAACCAATGGATGGAAGACCTTTATCTCTGTCTCTCTCACTGTCAAGTAAATAAATAAAATCCTTTAAAAGAAAGAGACTATGTGGGCCCAAATTTCCAGGAACTAGGTTGAAATGTGCCCTCACTGTTACCTTACAACCGTAACTTGGATCTGTTATTGGGTTTGTTATTGTTAGCTGTTATCTTACAGCCATATTCTGGCTTTCCTTTTTATTGTTCACTGCATACCAGGGGCCCAGTTCGAAATTGTGAGCCCAGTGGACAGAATACTATACAGAGCTGTGTAACCTGCTGTTGAGGGGTAAGGAGTGCCGGTCCCGATCGGTTACCCTGCCTCTCATTTGCTTCTCATTTTCAATAAAATTCGTGTGTGACTGTCACTGGTTTTTGTAGTTCTCTATTTTAGCTGACCAGTGGATGCAACAGGACGAGGGCAGCCCGCAGGGAGCTGTGGCGGCTCTGTGCTCCACCACAGTGGACAGAGGCTGGGCCACACTGCTTGGGAGCTATCAGCTTCTGGTCAAAGGTCTCGGCCATCCCAGTCTCTGGGCCAAGGGGCAGAGCTGCCTGAGCTGAGCCACTGGAGGTCTCCCCACAGGGGGCTCAGAGCAGCCTGGGGGCTTCCTTGTTCCTGACTCAGGAGCGCACACACGCGCGCACACACACACACACCCCGCTTCTTGCAGCCTTGCCCTGTTGCCCCAAGAGCAGCGGCAGCTCGGTGTCTGGTGTCTGTCTGCTCCCGTCTGAGACCAAACACCCAGCTCCAGGCAGCACCCCTGGGGGTGGGCGTCACCAGCCTTAAAGAGGAAGGGGATTCTAACCCCTGCTACCTGGTGGGGAGCCTGGAGGATGCTGGTTCTGTGATGGGTTGGTCCTGGTGGGGTGGAAGAGAAGGGGGGGGCTCTCCCTAAGAGGGTGCAAGCTGCTGCCCCAGTTTATCCCT
Organism: Oryctolagus cuniculus; assembly: GCF_051225735.1. Taxonomy (NCBI): domain Eukaryota; kingdom Metazoa; phylum Chordata; class Mammalia; order Lagomorpha; family Leporidae; genus Oryctolagus; species Oryctolagus cuniculus. The sequence continues at coordinate 168,586,630 of NC_142872.1, forward strand.
AGCAAGGTCCAAGTGCTGGAGCCCACTGCACGCTTTTCCCCAAAAGCTGCCTTTAGGGAGCTTCCAGTTTTCTCCTGAGAATAGCCAGGGCGTGACATTCCACCCTCTGAGCTCCCAGGCTACTGTGAAAACAAGCCACCTCCCTCGGCCGGGCAGGGCAAGATTCCAAGTCAGGGCCTCAGAATTGCACTTAAACCCCACTACCACCAGCCCGTCTAGGAGCCCCTCCCAGCGGCTTGGGCAGGAAGTCTCTGACTTAAATAAATGTTGCTTTTCTCTCTGCCCTGTCCTCGTGGAAGTTCTTCCATGACACAGAGACCCGAGTGGCCTGTGTTAGGAAGAGTTACGATTGGTGCCTCCTCCCATGGGACTCCATAAATGCTAGGAAGAGGTGCAGAATAGGACTCTACAGCCAGGCCGCATTTATTCAGAGAAAACAAACTTGTAGCGGTGTGTCGCTCCCCGTCTTCGCGGAGGAACGACACAGGACCCTGCGCTGTTCTTTTGTCTGCTCGGCCCTCCCCGGGTTTGCTGCTGGTTCTTCCCGGGTTGGCTACTATCCCTTCCACCTCCGTGGAAGGGCAGTTCCCCCTGGCCACATTCCCCACTTCCGCAGGGGAGCGGCACACCGCCGGCCGGCTCTCTCGGGGGCTGCACAGGTGTTCCTCAGGTAGATGTTCCCCTTAGATGTTCCTGGTGCATGCCGTCTCTCTCCTCCTTTATAGTCCTCCTCCGCCAATCCCAACTCGGCTGCCCACACGCCGAGTACGCTGCTCTCCTCCAATCAGGAGCAAGTCCTACAGTTTATTGGTTGAACTGGAGGCAGCTGTGCGGAAGCTGTTTACTTCTCTCCCAGCGCCATATTGTGGGAGAGCAGATGCATAGAATAAGTCTTAATTCCAGTAACTCAGTCCAGTCCGGGCTGCTCCCCACAGCGGTGGGTGACCAGCTGCTGGCCGACCCCCAGGGGCTGCGGTGGGGGTGGGGCAGGGTCTGAAGGCAGTAGTGTGTGAGATCCAAGGGCCGGGAATACATCCCAATGTTCATGGGTGATGAGTGGGACCGGCTGAGGCTCCTGTCTCTTTCATCCACCTTTCTCCGAGACAGCCACACGGACAGGACACGGAAGGGCCAGTGCCCGAGACAGAGGTGGCAGCGGGGCAGCCTGCCTCGGCTTGTGCTTAATGCCACTGAGCTGTTCACATGCTCTATCACAAGCAGACATTCAACAGGGATCCAGACCGCCTTCCCTGCCAGCTGCCCTTCCGACAGCAGGACGGGGCACCCATGTGGCCCCTCCCCCTCTGACACGGGCACCTGGGACCACACCCACGCACCTTCCTCTTCTTGCCCTGGGCTCTGTGCTGGGCCTCTACCCGTGTTCAGCTGTGTTCCCACTGCCCAGGGTGCTGTCTGTGGCCGTAGTATACTTTTGCAGGCTTCTGCCCTGGGTCCTGAGCCTGTGCCCTGTACAACTCCCTCTGAGCTCTCCTCAAATGCCCAGTCCTCCACGTCCAGTGCCCCTGGGCCCTGACAGGCGTCTTGTTGGGTCACATGCGGCAGTGTGCGCCCGTCATGGGCGGGATCTCCCCGCAGCCTGTCCTGTTCCCATCTCGCAGTGCCACTGCCTTCCCTCACTGGCCCACCCTGCTGAGGGCAACACATGGCCTCTGTGTCTGTCTCCACCTGCCCCACGGCTGTGATCTGTGTGTCTCCACCTGCCCCACGGTGTGGGCAGCCACAGGTAGTCACTCCCTTTGTTTACACTTAAACATGTGAATGGAGACTTCCCGGCACAGACAACTGGGCTAGGGAGATTCCGGAAAGAGGCAGGAAGAACCTAAAACTTTCACAAGAGATGATACAGATAATCAGTCACACCTGTAACCTTCATTTATCACCTAAGTGTTTTTATTGTAACCTTAAGAGCCGTTTTGATATGTAAATCTTTTGTGCTCCTTCTTGTAAACAACTGGTCATGTTTAAATACTACTGGATTTATTCAATAAACGAGCCTTGATCAGGACTTGTCTTGGCTCCATTCTTTGCGTCCTTGTCCCCACATTCCCACTCTCTGTTTCAGGAAGACCCAGTTCATTGTGCCGCAGGCCGGCATACCACGGCTGTGATCTGTGTGTCTCCACCTGCCCCATGGCTGTGATCTGTGTGTCTGTCTCCACCTGCCCCACTGAGGCCAGGTGTGGCTCCTGCAGCGCCCCTGGGTGCGGTGCCCCCAGAACTCCACAGGCAGGTGAGACAGCCGTGGGCGCAGTGCTGTGCCCAGGGCTCTCAGGTGTGCCTCCTGCCTGAGACTCCGAGGGCACCCAACTCAGGCGGAGGCTTCTCCCCGGCCTTTGAGCTCACAGGACCCCAGCAGGCAACACACACAGCAGGCTGAGGGGTGAGCTGCCCGCAGCGGAGGGACACAGCGTCTTTATTGTGGGGCAGGGTCTCTGGGGTCCTGGTACCACACACAGACAGGGCACGAGGCGCGGGAACCACCACGGGGACACAGGGCGGGCTCAGGCGTGCAGGAAGCGGTTGAAGGCGTTGTAGGCCGACTCCAGGTCAAAGAGCATCTGGCGCACCTGGGAGTCGTCCAGCTCGTCGGAGGCCGACATGCCGCTCAGCGTCTGCAGCCTGGGGAGGCACAGTGCCCGGCGGGGCGGGTGTCGGCGGGCTGCCGGGGCGCCGGGCAGCTGGGCCGGGCTGGGGGCACTCACCACTGGCTGACCGTCTGGCGGCCCTCGAAGTCGGCGGGCAGGTGGCTCATGCGGTGCATCGTCTCCATCAGCTCCCGCAGGTCAGGCTGAATCTGCGGTGCAGGCGTGCAGGCGGCAGCTCGGCCCTGCCCCCTCCCGGCCCCCCACCCCGGCCCCCTGCCCGGGCAGCCCCGCCCCGCACCTCATCCATGGCGCGGATCTCCAGGCGCAGCTTGTCCATGACGGTGATGAAGAGCTGCGGCGGGCGGGCGCGTGAGGCTCCCAGGGCCGCCCCGGGTGGGGAGACCTCTGCAGCCCGCCCGGGGCCCTGCTGGCCTCACTGAGCCCTGCACCCTGCGCCCTGCCTGGGGCCGTGGGTGCGGCAGGTCCTGGCTGCCCAGAGAACCGGGGGACCCCACACGGGAGACTAGCGTGCGCGCCCCTCGTGGGCAGCGGGGCGCATCAGAGCCCCTGGACACGGCCCACCTCCCGGCTCTGCCACCCACCGAGACGACGTCGGCAATGCAGCGGTTCAGGTTGCCCTTATCGTCCTTGATGGTGATGGGCCTGTCCTCTCTGATCCTCTCCATGGCCAGCGGGCAGTCCAGCTGGGGGTGGGGCGGAGGTGGGTGCTGGGCCTCCTGGGGCCCCACCCCCACCCTCCCGCGTGTGGGGCCGCGCTGGCTCACTCACACGGAACTTGCGGCAGAACTCCTCGATGGAGCTGATTTCTGAGCCCTGAACCTGCCGGAAGGCGGCTTTGTACTGGACCAGGAGCCGGGAGCAGGCTGCGGTGTACCTAGGGGGAGGCCAGCCCTCGGGTCCTGGGCAGCCGGTCTGGGCGCCAGCTCACTGGACGCCGCCCCAGCTGCGACACAGACCGGCTGCCCCCAGCCTCCCAGGAGCCCACTGCCCACTCCCAGCTGGGACGGCTCCAAGGCACCAGTGTCGGGAGCACCGGGGCGGTGGTGATGCGCGCCTGCGGCCTCACTGAGCGCCCTGCTCCCGAGGCTGAGCACAGCACCACGGCACACGGGCGACAGCCGGCGGACTCACTCGTTGGGGGTGACGCAATCCTTGATGTAAGCCTTCTCCAGGGCCTGCATCGTCTTCACCACCGCAAACAGCTCCGCCATGTTGTCATACCTGCCCACGACCTGCCCATCAGACCGCAGGGCGGGGTGGGGACAGAGGCCTCCAGAGCCCAGCACCCAGCCCCTGCCTGGGGGCCGCCTCCCTCACCCCGTCCCTGCCCGTGTCCTCCAAGGTCCCCTGTGAGTGGACGTGGGCAGGCCAGGCAGGCATGGGGGGTGCTGGGCAGCCAGGGTGGACGTGGGCAGGCGTGGGGGGTGCTGGGCAGCCGGGGTGGACGTGGGCAGGCGTGGGGGGTGCTGGGCAGCCGGGGTGGACGTGGGCAGGCATGGGGGTGCTGGGCAGCCGGGGTGGACGTGGGCAGGCATGGGGGTGCTGGGCAGCCGGGGTGGACGTGGGCAGGCATGGGGGTGCTGGGCAGCCGGGGTGGACGTGGGGAGGCCAGGCAGGCATGGGGGTGGTGTTGACTCACTTCTCCCGCTCCCGGGCATTCTTGTACAGCTTCACTTCCTGTCAGGAGAGCAGGCCGTGTGTAGCTGGCCTCGCCGCCAGGCCACACGAGCATGTGCTGCTGGCCAGCGTGGGCCAGGTGACCGTCCCCTACTCACCTCGTACAGCTCTGGCTTGTTCCCAGGGGCTGCAACAGAGCAGGAGAGAGCTGGCCACAGTGCTGACCCCACCCCTTCTTGGCACCCTCTGGTCCCCAAGGCCCCGGGGGAGCTGGAGGGCCACGCCCACCCCGACATCAGTTTGAGTGGGCACGTGCTAAACCTGGCCCACCTGTACCTTGCTCCCAGCTCCATGATGTGACGCCAGAAGCTCGTTACGCACTGTGACCTTTCCCCCAGTGTCCCCAAAACTGAGCGAGTGGCAGGGGTGCCCTACGGGTCCTCGGGACACTCACCTCCCAAGCCCGGAGTGGTGGGGACCCCGTGGAACATCCTTGCAGGCTCTGGCAGCCACAGCCCTGAGACCTGGGGAGCACAGCCTGTGACAACTCGGGAGACCCCAGGAGCCCGGCCCTGTGGCCCCGGCCCCCACGAGGAGCCCCCAGCAAGCACGCAGAGTGCTGCTGACAGGTGAGGGGGACAGGGAACGGGGGGGGGGGGGGCGGTGGCAGCGAAGCAGGAACCGGGAAGGAAGGGGCCCGCCCAGTGAGGGAGGCGGAGCCGGCGGGCAGGGTCAGTCCAGACGTGGTGTGGTTGTGAAGCCCCCGGACCGGGGCAACACCACAAAGGAATCAAGAATGCCAGCCGCGTCCCCCGGCAGAGGTGAAAGGCCAGATGAGACGCGGCGCCCACACCGCGGGGGCACGGGGGTCCACATCGCCGGCCCAAGCGCGCTCGGCCAGGCCGCCTCGGGCCCTGGCCCGGTGCCGGGAGGACACGATTCCCACAGGCCTGGCGCCAGTCGGGGTCTGCCCGAGATGGGCGGCGCGCGCCCAGCAGTCAGCTCTCCCCCGGGTCGCCGGCCCCTTCCCGCCGCCCCAGTCCCGGGTACCTGGGCGGGATGCGCGAGTCGCCGAGATGGCGCCGGGCGGGGCTCTCCAATCGACTGCTCGGAACTCCCCGGCCTACGCCTGCGCGCCGACACCGACCGCCCCGAGCGGCAACTCGGCGCTCGCCATCTTGCGCCTGCGCGCTGCCCGCCCCGGCCCTCCCCCTGCCTCGGCGCGGGTCCGTGTGCGCCTGCGCGCCCGCCCCCTCCTCAGACAACCAGGCAGGCCGGCTTCAGCAGCGTTTATTGGGGGCTTGGGGGCGGGGGGTCAAAGGCGCCGGAAGAAGAGCTTGCGGCCGCGAAGCAGCGCGCCGGCGCCGGGCTGGAGCTGCAGCACGGCGTCGCGGTCCTCGGCGCGGAGCTGGCGGCTGCACAGTCGAAGCTCCCGCAGCCGCGCGCCGATGCGGTCCCAGAGGCCGGCGCCCAGGGGTCCCTGCACGGCACAGCCTAGGGGGAAGGGCGGCCTCAGTCCCGCGGGACCCCGGGAAGGGGCTCAGCCCGTCCACGTCCTCAGCCTCCCCCTGCAGGAAGCAGACACACGGGGCGCCCGCAGATGTGCGCGCGAGGGTGCAGGTGCAGCCTGCCTGGGGGGGGGGGGGGCGCTTTCCTGGAGACGCAGTCTGAACGCAGGGGCTCCCTGTGCACACCTACTTCCAGCCCTTGTCCCTGGAGGGCACCGCCTGGCCCCTGTGCAGACCCCAGCCGGCCATCCCGGGGTGCCTGCCGCTGGCCAGTTCATGCAGTGTGCCCCCAGACAGCTCCAGCGGCGGCGCACAGGCTGGGTCGGGCCACGCGGCGCAGGGAGGCCCAGAGCAGACCCCACCGGAAGTGGGAGCCTGTGCCACCCTCACCTCGGGCTCTCTCCTGCCCACCATGGACAGCTGAGGGCCAAGCTGGGCGGGCCGGCCAGCATCCCCTCTGCGGCACACCCCCGGCTGACCCCCACCCGGCCTCGGGGAGGGGGGATTCTGGCAGCTGGGGCGGCCGGGGCCACGCCGGGCCTCACCTGACAGTCCCAGAAAGCCGAGGCCTTGGGGCCGCTCCCGGAGGGCGTCGAGGAGCGCTTCCAGGCTGCTGCGGCTGATGGCAGGGTTGGCAGACAGGTCCAGGGAGACAAGCGAGGGGCAGACGGGGAGACAGCTGGGGAGACGGGGAAGAAGGGCAGGGTTAGCGCCCCAGCCGAGCTCGGCAGCAGGCACTCCCGGGCTGGCAGGCCTGGGCACCTCCTGGTGCTCCCAAGAGCCAGAGTGGGGGCCCTCGTGCAGGCCCTGCAGAGGGTGACAAGCTCTGGGAGCCCTGGGAGGGCGACGCCTGGGGGCGGGGCCGGCACTGCTCAGTGCCCCCCCCCAGCTCCTCGGACCTCACCTTGGGACCAGGGGCACGGGCGGGGCGGGGTGCTACCTGCTGAGGTCCCTCACAGCCTTGTCTCCCAGGTGGTTTGCAGGCAGGCTCAGGTGGGCCAGCACACAGCCCTCCTGCACACAAGCAGAGGCCGCACACCCTGAGCCAGAGGGCAGATGAAGAGCCCTCAGGAGTGTGGGGACCCGGGGCCTTGGCACCTGGGCTGTCCCGAACCCCACCCTCCCTCTACCCAGGTGAGCCCAGCTGTGGGAGCCGAGCCCAGGATGGCGGCCTGGCAGGTCCCCGCCCTCCTTGTACCTGGGTCAAGTATCTGAGCACAGGCTCCATGAGGCCCAGGTCACTCTTGCTGGCTGCCACGGAGCCGAGCTCCAAGCGCAGGAGGGAGTGGGCTGGCAGGCTGTGCAGGGCCCTGGCGAGGGCGGGGGTGCCCAAGGCATTGTAGGACAGCGACAGGGTCTCCAGGCACGTGGCATCTGCACCAGGGCCAGAACCACTGTCAGGACAGCACCCGACCCGCAGAGCCCAGGGGCCAGCACTCACACACCTTCCTCTGCCTAGAGTGGCAGGCCCAGCCCCCGGGTCAGCTCACCCCGAAAGGCACTTCCCAGGGCTTCCTGGTGGCTCAGAAGGAAGCCGGGGCCGAAGCCGCAGGCCTGCAGGCGCAGGGTGCTGAGTGCGGGGCAAGCCTGCAGGAGGAGGGCCAGTGCCTGGCCACAGCCGTCCCCCAGCGGGTTCATGCTTAAGTCCAGTTCCTCCAAGTTCTGTGAAAGACAGGAGGCAGGGCCTGGGCTCCTGAAAGTTCCGTGGGCTGGGCCTCCCTCAGGGGTCCCCTTGCACGGGGCCTGCCTGACCGCGCAGCTGATGCTGGCCACCACCTTTACCTGCAGCACAGCCTGGCCTGGGAGGCCTGTGGCGAGATGGCGCAGGCCTTCAGGGCCCAGGTGGTTGGAGGACAGGTCGAGGAGGACCAGGCCGGGCATGGTGCCCAGTGCAGCCAGCAGCTCGGCGGCACACCCGTCCCCCAGCCGGTTCCCTGCCAGCCGCAGCTCCCGGAGTGCTGTGTGGAGCTTGAGGGCCCGCAGGAGGGGCGTGAGCTGGGCCGGGCGCAGGGCCAGGGAGCAGGCACTGAACGAGGGGCCTGAGTCCTGGCGCTCCACAGCCTGCAGCACCTGCGGGTGCTCCTCTGGGGGGAGGTATGGGCTCAGCGGGGCCAGAGCCCGGGAGGCCACTCCCACAGCGGGGTGTCAGCCCCCCGACAAGCTTCCTGGCCAGCCCATGGCTCAACGTATCCCACTCTTCCCACCAACAGCTGACAGCTCGTGGCTGTCTTCCTGGCTCACCTCCCCCACCCCCGACACAGAACCCATCAGACTCTAGGCCAGGGAGGGGTACCCATACCCCGGACTGCAGACCTCGCCCCCTCGGCCCCCCCTTCACCTGCAAATCTGGGTTCCTGGGCCCTCACCTTGCCCCAGGCTCTGGCAGGCCCGACGGTAGCGGTCGGCCAGCGGGGGAAGGTCCCATGAGCTGACTTCAGCCAGCACCTGGAAGTCACCGTGAGTGAGCGAGCGAGCGGCCTGCGGGGCCTCACGTGGGGACCCTGGGCGGGACCCCGCTCACGGGGGGACCCTGGGCCGGGATGGGGACCCTGGGCCGGGACCCCGCTCACGGGGGGACCCTGGCCGGGACCCCCTCACCTCATCGTTGCTCTGCAGCACGTCAGGGATGGGGTCTTGCGGGGCCAGCAGGGCCCCCTCCTTTTGAAGGGTGAGCCTGGGCAGCAGGCCGCAGGTCTGGTAGTAGCGCTGGGCGGCCTGCTCGGCCAGCCAGGCCACCGGAGGGGCCTCACTGCTGCAGGACGGGGGCACACTGAGCCCAGGGTCCTGCACCCCTGCCCAGGGCCCACGGCTCCCATAGCTCCCCCCCCACCGGCCATCTCCCTGACAGCCGCCCCCCCGCCCTCCCGCAGCACAGCACACGGCCAGCTCCTCTGGTCACTCCTGGGGCCACAGGGCCGGCCCACACCACTCCTGGGACCCAGGCTGGGTTTGCACCAGGCTCCGGCCCCCAGGGCCAGGCTGCTTGAGCTCAGAGCCCGTGTCACATGTCCCACTCCCCCTGCTGCTGGCTGCCCAGGCATGGTGCTGCACAGGTTGGCAGAGGCGGCCAAGCACGGGGCAGAGCAAGTGAGGCCTTACCTGTGTGGGACAGGGATGAGGAAGAGATTATCCTGAACTCGAACCCGGACCCTGAGGGGAGGGGGCGGTACTGGACCCTAGGCAGGTGTGGGAGGGGGAGTCAGGAAAGGCGGAGGCCTCAGCCCCACCTGCCCCAAGCTGGGAGCTGGCTGCGCTCCACACCATGTGCTCACCGAGGGTGGGCCCGAGGCCCTGGGGGTGCTGGGGCTCCTTGGAGGCTCTGCAGCCAGGCCGCTGTCCCCTGCGCTCCTGGGGGCACCCCAGCCCTCAGGACAGGCTGGGCGGGTCTGCTGGGCCTGGGGCCTGGTAGGGCACTCCTCACTGTCCTGGCCCGCGGCACTGGGCCTTCTGCTGTCCCCATTGCCCTGGGGGCGGGCTGGGCGGCCGCTCTGCCGGCTGGGGGCTTGGGGTATGTCCTGCTCCAGCCAGTCCCCGGCCAGGTACTCCTCCTCAGGGATGAGTGCGGCCCGGGAGGTGGGAGCTCTGCCCAGGCCGCGAGAGCCAGACCCCAGGCGGTGGCTCTGGGCGCTGCCCACGCCGCGGATGGCCGCCTGGTAGGCTGCCCTGCCAGCACTCGCGGCAGCCACCTCCGAGGGAGAGTGCCGGGGCCTCTTGTGAGACGGCCGGGGGTGACCAGAGCCGTCCTCGTCCTCCGAGCTGCTGCTGCTGGCCACCCAGTGCCTGCTCCTCCGAGGCCTGGCTGCCGCTGCAGAGACCCTGACGTGGGCCTGGGAGGCCTCTGCAGGTCCAGGGGTTCGAGAGGGTGGCTCCGGGCAGGGGCTTGAGGGAGGAGACGTCTCAGGGTCAAACAAACGGTTGCTGGGCACCGTCCGGGAGGCCTGGGCGCTGTGGGCAGCTGGGGAGACAGCAGTCGTGAGGGGCAGCCCCACCCCACCCCGTCCCGCCGCCTCTGCGGCCCTAGGTGTGCTCCCGGGGCCTGGGGGAGGGGCCCGCCTGCCTCGGGCCGCGGTCGCCTGCAGCAGCTGCTCCATGGCCCCCGCCTTCTGCCGCGTCTCCAGGTCGAGCTCTTTGCAGTACAGCTTCACCCACTCCTGCAGCGTCTCCAGTGGACTGTGGCCCTGCACGGCACCTGGTGAGCAGGAGCACAGCGCCCCAGCCCCTGCCCCGCCCCGCCCGGCCCCTGCTCACCTTCTTGGTCCGGAGAGTAACGGACGCGCCCCGCTCGATGAGCAGCTCGGCCACCTCGAAGTGGCCGCAGTTGAGGGCATCATGCAGGGGCGTGATGCCCTCGCAGCCCTGGCCGCCTGGGTCATCCACTGCGGCCCCGTGCTCCAGCAGGAAGCGGACGATGTCTGTGGACAGGCGGGATGCAAGTCCGTGCCCAGGGCCCTCCTCAGACCCCGCCCCGCCCCGCCAGCCCCCACCTGCCGCTCACTCACCCAGGTGCCCATGGTTGCAGGCCTCGTGCAGAGGTGTCCAGCCACAGTAGTCCCGAGGGTTCACAGGGTGGCCCTGTGTCAGGGACAGCAAGGAGCCTGCCCGGCACATCCCACAGCCTGGCCCTGGCCCGTCTTGCAGCCCCCATGGGCCCTCTGTGGCCCTGCCCTGCACTCTCCTGCCACAGCCCAGGTCTCGCCCGCGAGGAAGGCATGCCTGCCCCCCGAAGCCGGCCTCCCACCCCTTGTGGGAAGAAGACACGCCCGGTCGGGGGCAGGCAGGGCCGGTCCTCACCCTGGCCTGGTCAGTGCTGGCTGCCTCAGACTGTTCCAACACCAGGGAGACCCTGCCCAAACCCACAGCTGCCTCGCAGTGGCTCGGGCCCAGTAGCCTGCCCCAGGGGGCCGGCCCACCTGCCTCACGAGGTCCTGGACACGGCGCAGCTGGCCTTCGATGCAGGCCCGATGCAGCAGGGTCTCCCCCATGTCGTTGCGCCGGTTCCACTGTGGGTACAGGCAGAGGCGTGAGGGGCAGGGCTGCTGAGCTGAGGGGCGGGGTGGGACGGGGGAGCACACCCTCACCTTGTCCACCTTCCGCCGGCCCAGGCAGCCCTGCAGCTCCTCGTCCTCTAGCTGCTGGGATGGGCCGTCAGCATCATCCTCTGGAACAGAGCCCAGCCCACAGCCCCACGTCAGCCTGCACGGGGTGAGAGGCCCCCCCTTCACCTCGGCTCCCCAGCCTTGTGAGCCGGGGCGGCAGCCAGAGAGGGTGGACTTGGGCAGGTAGTCCCGGGGCTCCTCAGCCCAGCCCACGTCTCAGCACACCCCTGGCCCTGCTGGCAGGCCCTCTCCCAGAGAACTGTACCCTGACCCCATCCACTAGTGTGCTGGTCTCTTGCCCCGGCCCTGTAGGTCAGTTTCCTCCAGCCCAAACTGTCCCCTGTCCCTCACCTGGGAGGACCCAGGTCACTCCCTTCAGCCTGGCACACCCTCGGCTCCCAGCCACCCAAGCTCCGCCTTCTCCCTGCCCATCCTGGCTGGTCCAGCCCTCTCCACACCGTCCTCGCTCATGGCTCCTTGCTGGTCCCAGGCCCTGCCCCCCTCCCCACCCTCCCCTGGCGACCCCTGCTCACACCCACCCGCTTCCTCCTCCAAGGCACAGTTGCCTGGGGCCTGCTCCAGGTTCTGGAGGTCGCCCCAGGTATGCCACGGCCTTCCCTGACTCCACACCCCAAGCCGCTCTCAGGTCCAGCCGGGCCCCACGTCCACCTGTGTGGCTGACCGTACCAGCCTGGGGAGGACTCAGGGATGTGCTGGGCTGCTGTGTGATACACCCTGCCTGGCCTCGCCTGGACGGCACATAGCCCTCAAACACACCACTGGCCCCCGGTTGATGTGCAAGAAGCCCCCAACGCCAGCCCCTCCAGGAAGGGCCGGCCTGCTCCCCTGCCCACTTCCAGGGAAGCAAGGGGCACAGCCCAGAGCAGGCTCCCTGGGGGCACAGCACCAGCTCTCAGCAGGGACAGGGAGAACACGCCAGGCGCAGCTGCACGGCGGCCCTCACCGCTCTCCGAGAGCTCCGGCTCGCTGGCCTCCAAGGCCTCGCTGGCTTCCTCCTCCTCCTCCTCCTCCTCTTCAGGCACACAGAGCTCCTGCAGTCGGATTTCAGTGCCGTGGGCCTCCTGCGGCTGCAGCCTCAGCTGCACAGCGTGGAGGTGCCGCAGAACCTGCCTCTGGGGAGCAGCAGGGAGTCCGGTTCAGAGGCCCCTCTCAGGGCTGGGCCAGAGGGTGCAGAGCAGAGGCTGGGTTTGCTGGGGGCCTGGGGAGGGCGGGCACGGTGTGGGCTCCTGCACCTGCAGCTGGCACTGCTGGGCCTGCTGGGCACAGCTGAGGGCCTTCTCGAAGCAGGGGGCCAGCAGCTCGTACGCGGCGCCGGCCTCCTCACGGGACAGCGCAATGTTGAACCAGGTCTGGGCCTCCTGGGCAGGAGGAAGGAAGGAGTCAGAGGCTTTGGCCGCCACGGCCAGCGGGCCGCCGCCATGGGCCGGTTCCCCACACGCCCCATTCGTGCCCAACTAACTGCTCGAGGCCAGCAGTCCAGGGCGGCACTGGCCGTCCACGCACACCCCTCGAGGCGGCTGTGGGCGACCCGCACCCTGGGCGGCGGGCAGGGGCGTCACCTCCAGGGCGTTGCCATGGCGCAGCCTCAGCTCCTCTCGGTAGTGGTGCTCGGCCTGGCGGTGCTGCTTCATGTCTCCCAGGGTGGTGGCCAGCGACACGTGGATGACGGCCAGCTCGGGCCCCGGCCTCTGCAGCAGCTCAGCGAGATGCAGCTAGGGGGCCCGAGCAGTGAGGCGGGGGCCGCCTCCCTGGCCGGGCCCCTCTGTACCTGCCCTCAAGCCAGGGGCCACGTACCTGCTTCTGGTATGCCTCAGCCGCCCTGGGGAAGTCGCCTGCCTTGGAGAACAGGTCCCCCAGCTGCTCACAGACGGCCATGGCGCCTTGAGGGTCACTGCCCTCGGCTTCCTCCAGCTGCTGCTGCAGCCGGACTACCGCTAACACTGCCAGAAAGGGTCTCGTGAGGGGGGCATGCCATGCCTCCACCTGCCTGCCGACAAGGGGGTGGTAGGAACCCGAACCCGTCTCAAGGGGTCGTCTTAGGGTTAGAGGTAACACACGGAGCAGTCCAAGACGGCGCCTGAGCGCTGAGACCCACGCTGCGCCGCCACCTGTTCTGACCCACAGTCCTCAGTGAAGGCGTGGCCAGGTTCCCGCCACCCTCCAGGGCGACACAGACTCGAGAAAGAAGGGGTCTCCTCCCAACGAGGACCCGTCCCTTGGGTTGGAAGAGAGCCCACACGGAAGCTGCCACTTCCCCACGGACACGTGTCCCCCGCCTCACCATACTTGAGGCTCTGGCAGACGGCCGTCCTCTGCAGAGGCTTCTGGGAGCCCAGCCTGTAGGCCTTCTTCAGGGCTCGTTTGGCAGCCAAAAAATCCCCCAGGTCTTGGAGGATCTGAGGAGCAGCAGGAGAGGCTGAGAGGCGGGCAGACGCCCGGGGCCCAGCCCGCCCAGGCCGAGCCCAGGGCCGGGGGCAGCGGGTACCTGTGAGACCACCACGCAGCACTCGCTCTCCATGAACCGCTTCTTCATGACGCGCGCACACTCCCGGGCCCCCTCCAGGCAGCGCATGGCCTGGGAGTGCTGCCCTCCACGCCAGTGGATGGTTCCCAGGTTGTAGCGGGCACGGAACAGATCCTCATACAAGTGGTTCTGCCTGTGGGCACAGGCGTGATGGGCGCTCAGGGTGGGCACACCCAGCCAGTCCCAGCCCTGCCCTCCCCGCAGGGCGCGTGTGCGGGTCTCACTCAGCAAGGAAGATGCTCTTCTTGAAGTAGTCGTTGCACAGGGCCGTCTGCTGCAGGCTCTCAAAGGTGAGGCCCAGGTTGAGGTAGAGCCTGGTCCTCATCTCGCTCAGCTCCCGCTGAGTCAGCACCCCTGGAAGACGCCCGCCCCATGCTCACTGCCTCCCCTCCCCCCAGCTGCTCCCCCCACTCCTCCAAGGCCGCCCCACCGTGGGAGGCAGCACGGCCGCAGCCGAGGTGGACCCACCTTCCAGCTTCTCGTCCACGATAGCCAAGCTCTTCTCAAAGGCCGCCTGCGCCTGCAGCAAGGCCTCCCTCGACTGGGAGTGGTCGTGGACGTCCAGGTGCGTGCGGCCTATGGTGGCCCAGGCCCGCTGCAGCTCGGTGTGGTTGGACAGGGAACCAGCCAGCTCCAGGTAGCGGTGCTGGTGCTGGCGTGGACAGAAACCGTTGCTGGGCGCTCACCCCACCCAGCGCAGAGCGGGCCAGGCCGGGCCGGCTCCTTCTGTCCCGCAGCATCAGGGCAGAGGGGCGCCAGGGACCCCGCCGCGGGCGCGACCCCCGGGAACCACACTTCCGCCCACGGCTTCGGCTCCCAGGAACCGCGCGGGCCCTCGGCTCCCTAGGCGGAGGCGCCGCGCACCTGCAGGGCAGCCGCGAAGTCCTCCAGCTCCGCCAGGCGCTCCCCGATCTTGCGGTGCGCCACCGCGCAGCCCAGGCTGTCGCCCGCGCCCTCCAGGAGCTGCAGCTCTCGCCGGTGCTGCTCCAGCGCCTCTGCGTAGCGGCCTGCGGGGAGGACACCGCACGATCGTCGTCAGGGCCGCCCGGCCGCCCCGCAGACCCGCCGCCCGCCCGCGCTCACCATGGCCGGCCAGCAGCTCCCCCAGCTGGTGGCAGCAGGCGGCCTCCTCACGCAGCTGCCCGCTCCTCTGGGCCTTGGCCTGGGCCTTGCTCAGCTCTGCGGGGAACAGGGAGGCGGGGAGCTGAGCCTCCGCCCGGGGCCCCGTCCCTCCTCCACGCCCCGGGCACTCGGGCCCCGCGGGACTCACGACGAAGCTCGCGCTCCAGGCTCATACTCCGCTCGCCGCCGCCGCCGCCGCCGCCGCCGGCTCGGACTTCCCGCGCGGCGCCCACGGCCCCGCCCCCTCGCCATCGCGCTTGCTCGGCCCCGCCCCCTCACCGTCGCGCTTGCTCGGCCCCGCCCCTGAATGTGCGCGTGCGCGGGCTGGCGGCGCAGAGCGTTCTGGGAAGCGTAGTCCGCCCGCCTGAGGCATTCTGGGAGTGGCCGTCTGCCTGGCTGGGGCGGCTCGGGAGGGTGGACGCCTTCCCCTCGCGGCCGCCGGGTGCTGGACAGTCCACCTCACGACCCGCTGCGGACGCCGTACTTCCTGTTGAAATGGGGGCGCGCACAGAAGGCCTGCTTTCACAAGCAGCTATGTAGCTGAAAGGCAGAGACGAACCCCTTCTGCTGGCTCGCTCCGCCGGTGCCGGCACAGGCCGGGGGCCGGAGCTCGTCCGGGTGTCCCGCGCCTGGCCGGACCCGCCGCCTCCCAGGGTGCGCATCAGCAGGGAGCGGAACTGGAACCCGCGCGCCCCCGTGCGGGGCGCAGGCGGCTCTCCGGGGCCAGCGCCCGCCCGGCTCGCACCCCCGCCCCTGGGCACTGTTGTGGGAAGGGGCGAGTGTGTTTTGCAATACTGCTTGCCCGAGCGATTCCAAGGCGGTGTTTTGTGTTGAGAAGCAAGCCGGCCATGGAGGCCCCAGCCCCTCCGCGCAATCAGACCTGCCTGCTTGAATGCCTGGCTCCTGCCCACGCGGGCGGTGACCTCCAGCCCGCGACAAGGTCACGGCCATAAAACTGTCACTGCTCGGTCTCACCCGCACCTGTCACCGTGACACTTCCAGCTTCCAGAAGAGGGTGGGGGGGTACTCGAGCTCCACCCCTCCTGGCACTGGGGCATCTGAGACTTGTTGGAAGGAGTTGACAGAGAGAGGGACATCTCCCTCTCCGGTTCACTCCCCAGAGGGCTGTGACGGCCAGGGCCGGGCCAGGCGGAAGGCAGGGGCTTCCTCCAGGATTTCCACCTGGGTGCGGGGGCCTTGGGCCAGCCTCCACTTAGGCCAGGCTTCCTCAGGCCGTGAGCAGGGAGCTGCATCAGAAGGGGAGCAGCTGGGACCGGGACCCTGACGGGCAGCGGCTTCTCCGGCCCCCGCGCTCTCCCTGAGCGTGCTGGTGTGTCTGGCCCCCGTGGCTCTCCCCGAGCGTGCCGGTGTGTCCACGCTGTGTGTAAATCTGGTCCCTTGGCTAGCTTCTGCCTGCGTCTCATCCTCTAGTTCTTGGTGTCTGAGATAACATGGACACCGCCATCCATGACACTGTGGCCCTGGCATCTCACCTGCACCTGTCTGGAATCCCGTGACTGGGGTTGCTCGGGGCCTCAGCCCCTGTGCTGCACCATGTGGGTGCTCACGGCCACCTCGGAACGTGCCTTTGGGGTCGCAGCTGGTGCAGAGTCCACTGATGCGGCTGCACCCTCGTGGGTGGCCCACGCAGACCCAGTGAGGGGAACCTCCCAGCTGTGTATACAGGGTGTGGGGTGAGACTTGGAGGCTGGAGGCTGCTGCCCTCAATGCCAGCATATCACAGCGCTGGCTTGAGTCTTGACCGCTCTGCTTCCGACCCAGCTCTCTGCGAAGGCACCAGAAGATGGACTGAGTACAGGAGCCCTGCCACCCACGTGGGAGACCTGGGTGCAGTTCCTGGCTCCTGGCTTGAGCCTAGCCTAACCCCGACCATGGTGGCCACTTGGGGAGTGAACTGGAAGATGGGAGGTCTTGCTCTCCCTCCCTTTCTCCCTCCCTCCCTAACTTGACCTTTGGAATAAAATAATCTTAAGAAAGCAACAGCCACCAGGACTCGGAAGCCTGCATCGCTGCCCACTTGCGCACTTGCGCAGCTGTGAAGCTGGAGGGCCCGGGATGGGCTGGGGAGCAGGCACTGAGGCACAGACCAGCTGAGAGTGGGGGCTGGGAACTACGGCTCAGTGGGCAGGGTGCCGCCACCCCTGCACTGCTGGGAGACCACGTCCTCCGTGCCCTGCAGCCCTGGCCTCCGGGGACGCCTCTCCCCTCTGTCCACCGCCTGTGTGTGAGGCACTGGCAGGGCTGTCTTCTGGTGAGGAAGCGAGATGAAACACCGTTTGGGATGCTTCTAAAACTACAGGAGCACACAGAAAATACCCAAAAAACACCCAGGCCACAAAAGTGACAGGGACATCATTCCAACAGAGGTAAAACACATCCTGCTCCACACTGTAAAAACCACGTTTATTATTTGTGTAAGTAAATGCCTCACTTCGGGTGAACCGAGGGAAGTGGCGCTCACAGCGCGGAGGGAGAGGCCCTCACGCTCTGCCCTCAGGTGATGTGGGGTCCTGGAGACACAGCAGGGCCGTGGCCCCCCAGGGTGACGATGCTGCACAGGGGTTTGAGGCGTCAGCCCCGGGGGGCGGGGGGGGGGTGCTCAGCTGCTGCGGCGAGCGCTGCTCAGGGGACGGGGCCACCCGGGTCCTCCCAGCTCCCCAGACACACCACGGGTGCCTGGGTGCTGCCCTTGGGCCGACCCCTCCCGTTCCCATTCCAGGACAGAGGCAGGGGCGCAGGGTTCAGCCTGCCCTGGGTCTCCTTCCTCCTGGTGGCCTCCAGGCACTCCTACAGCCCTAACAGCCCAACCTGTTCCAGGGACCCCGCCCTCTGCTGAAATCCGCATTTCACACAGCAGCACAGGCCCACCCCAGCCCCAGCCCTCACACCACCGCTTTGCAACTCAGCGGTGTCCACGCTCCCAATGCGTGCACCACGGCCGTGTGCCCTGATGCCCACGAAGGCCTGGGCTCCTGAGCTGGCTGCCTCCTGGGCTGGACACTGGGCAGGGCAGCCAGGCAGTGGGGCTCCCCTGGTTGTACGGGAGCCAAGGCTGTGCTGCGGCAGCTGAAAACCCAGCACAGGGCCTTCCTGCCCCTGGACGGCCAGACTGCCTTGCAGGACTGGCAGCTCTCACGCCCACACGCTGGGTGGCAGCAGAAGCCCAAACAGCTCTGGGAACTCACATGTATGGGGCAGGAGGGCCCAGACCTGCTCAGGAAAACAGGGGACCCCCAGCCCACAGCTCCGTCCCGTCCTCCTGAGGCCAGGGGAGGGAATGCCCCAGGTCAGCAGGGCCACTGTGTCCTGCTCAGTTCCGTGGACACAGGGTAGTGGGGAGCCAGGCCCAGCAGCACGCAAGAGGCAGGGTCCGGCAGGCTTGGCAGGGCACAGGAAATGGGTTCTTTGGTATCGAAGCGAGGAAAAGCCATCACACGAGAGCCACATCTTCACGAAGCGTGGCCGGCACAGCTCTGCTCTGCCCTCCCCTCCGGGCAGGGCCCCTTTCTCGCTGTGAGGCCCAAACAGTGGCCCTGCTCCCGGCCCCCACGCAGCCGTCAGAGGGCAGAGCTGGCGGAGTCCCCGCTGGAGAGGGGCCCCGGATGCAGGGCCAGCGTAGGGGGAGCAGCCCTGGTGCTCTCTCCACAACCAGGAATGCTGGGCCCTCACGGCGGGGCCCTCACAGTCCAGTGTGTTTCTCGTGGGAAGACACAGAATCCCACCCTGCCTTCCAAAACTGTGCTGAGCCCTGGTGGTAGCTGACACCTGCCTCCCTGGGGACCCTGCCTGGCTTTTCCTGCCCGGATCTCAAGTGTTGCGGGAGGCGACGTCTCCAGGTCTCTCCTGGGCCGGGGGGCACATACAGGTGCAGCGGCAGGGACGGGGTGCCCTCTGACCCAGGCCGCAGCAAAGCCCCCACACTGTGCGCTCAGAGCCACGCCTTCCCCTCGAACAAAACAGAAAGTAGGAAACAAGGCTGCCTTTTTAATTGCAATCAAATATGCCGTCTGAAGCCAGCGGGGCCCTCTGAGCCCAGTGGGGTCTCGTGCAGGGGCCGCAGCAGGCAGCGCCGCCTCGGGGCTCTCAGCTCCTGGCACCCGTCCGAGCCCCGTGTGCCCAGCGCGCCGCCTCCTCCGCGGTCAGCCGGGCCTCCGGCCGCCCCGGGAGCAGGGGAGGGCCGGGGCGAGGACCCCGCGGCGCAGGCATGCAGACCTCGCCAGCGTGCGTCCGAGGCGGTCGCGCCGCCCGCCCTACTTCTGGATCTGGAACAGGAAGAGCCGCAGGTTGATGTTCTTGGCGGCCAGCAGCTTGTTGCACTCCACGGAGTCGATGATGGGCAGCGGCACGTAGTCCGTCTCGTTGCTCTCGTTGGTGAAGACGAAGTGGTAGATGACGGGGCTGATCCGCACGTCGTCGTAGGGGCCCTTGAGCAGCAGGAACGAGCACTCCAGGGGCGCCGTGACCTTGCTTTTGAGCAGCAGCTGGAAAGACAGCGTGCGCCTGCACGACAGGTTGGGGTTGCGCTCCGAGTCGTTCACGCGAGCCTTCAGCACCCAGGTCTGGCTCAGCACCGTGAACCGCGGCGTCTCGTAGTACAGGCGCGTGATGAAGTCGTCCGTGCGGTACGGCCGGAACTGGACCTCTGCGGAGACAGACAGGGCCGGGGGGCGCCGGCCGTCAGCGGGGGCGGGGCAGCGCGGCGGCGCCCTCCCCGGCCGGGCCCGGGCGGCTCGGCCGGGGAGGAAGGCCACTTACCCGGACGCAGCGTGCTCTACTTGTCACAAGGCAAGTCAAACGCCATAATGGCAAATGGAGGCGCACAAGCTTTGGGGGAACAACTACGAACAGAACCGACACGAGTTAGTGGGAGAGGCTCTGGCGCGGGCCTCCCTCCTCTCCCCAGGCCCCGCCCCGCGGGGGCGGGGTAAGCAGACACACAGACAGGAGGCGGTTCTGAGAACAAGTGCTTTTTATTGGTTCCGATACAGAGCTGCCAGAGGAGCTGGCTGGCAGGCGGGCGTGCGGCACGCAGGCCCCGCCAGGGGCGCAGCACCCCGTCCGCAGGCGTCGGGCTGCCGCAGGCTCCGCCCAGCTGTCTGGGGCTGTCCGGCGGCAGGCAGCCCGCTTTCACAGAGTCCTCTCGTGCCGCCCACTGCCTGGGCCGGCGAGTCCCTCCGTGGAGGCGTGGGCTCCCTGGCGACCAGTCCTTCCTGCAGGCAGGGGGGCTTCCCACCTGGCCACTGCCGCAGCCAAGTGCTGCAGCCCACCCAGACCCCCAGGGCCTGGCCTGGACCATCGGTGCCACAGCACCCTCCAGGACAGCCACGGCTGCTACCAACCAGGGCCACGGCTCCGTGCCGCTGGGGCCCACTGGGCCCTTCGCCTCTCGGGCCCGCTCAGGCCCACAGCTAGCCACGGTGCAGACAGCGTGGCGTGACCGGCCGCCCGTGGCCACCCCGGGCACTCCGAGCTGGCTGCCTGGCGAGGGCCGAGCAGTGGAGGGATGGAGTCTCCCCGAGCGGCCCCAGCGTCAACGGCTGCTTCTCGCTGTTCTCTGCACCAGGCTCTGCCTGGCTGCTGTTTCCCGGCATGTTCAAAGGTGGTGGCCATGGCCCGGAGAGCCACGAGATCCAGCGGGCCTGGCCTGGTCCAGCCTGCCCGTCTGTGGCATCCACTCAGTTCTACAGTCTGAGCTCGGTGCCCTCGGCTTGCTCTGGAACCCCTTCCCCAGCTTCTTGCTGGCCACAGGAGGCCCTGCGGCCACTGCAATGGCCGCCCAGGGACGGGACCCGGGTTGGACCAAGCACTCGTCTTGTTCCCGCCCCCGGGCCCGAGACACACCCCTTCCTGATCAGACCCGGAAAGGCCCAGACCCCAGCTGGGGACGGGTGGGAGGCGCTGCCGTGAGCCACTGGGGCGTGCCCTGGTCCTGCCTGGCCCCTCAGCCCCCTCTCCAGCAGCTCGTCCAGAGGCTGGCCCCGCGGCGCGGCCCCGCGCGGCGTGCGGCGGCGGGCGCTCACCTGTGTAGCCGATCTTCTCGAAGCTGAGCAGGCTGAAGATGCTGTTGTAGAGCTGCATCTCCTTGCGGTGGCTCTGGTCCATCTCGTCCAGGATCTCCATCAGCTCGTTGCCGGTCTTGGTGGGGTGGGCACACGCAGCCTCGTGCACCGTCAGCTCGTGGAAGGGGCCGTGCCAGGGGCAGCCGATGCGCTTGTACTTGCACTGTGTCACCCTGGGGGGGCGGGCACAGTGCTCAGGGCCTGCGTCCCTGGCAGGCCGCTGCATCCCAATCCCGCCCATGAGGGGGCACTCAGTGGTGATCCGGGTTCCTCGTCAAAGGGGGGAAGAGATGGACAGACGGGGGCCAGCAGACACTGACCCCACACAGCCTCGTTCCGGGAGAGGCCTGGTGGCTGGGCCCCTCTGGCTGAGTGGCCACCATGTCCCAGACCCACGACCAGAGAACACCCCGGAGGGCGAGGGTCCCGTCCAGACAGCCTGCTGTGCGGCCTCGTGCCCCCCCGCCAGGGGCCTGCAGGGCGGTACCCAAGGCCCAGCCCTGCCCACACCAGGGCGCTGGCCCTCCCCGGCCGGCAGTTACCTGTCCTGGCATTCCTCTTTCTGGTGCCTCTCCAGGAGGGAGCGGGGAAACTGGCGCAGGCAGAAGCCACACTCTGCGGGCAGCTCGCTCACGGCTTTCTCCACGGCCAGGTTCCGGCAGCAGAGGCTCTTACTGATCTCACAACGACAGTTGGGGCAGGTGGCCTGCTCCTCCTTCAGCCGGGCATCTGCTAGTAGGTGGATAAAACAGCCAGCGCACATCAAGTGACCGTTAGTACACTGCGAAGAAGGAAAGGGAGATGGAGCTCACAGGCCTGTGGCACTCGCGCTGCCCGCGCCCGGCAGGGACAGGGGCAGGCAGCCATCCCGAGGGGCTCCCGCTGGTGAGGAGTGCGTCCTCCCCAGGCTGCAGACAGCTGCACAGGAGGGCCCCGAGACAGCCACCACTCCAGCTGGGCAGGCCGACGGGGGTGGTCCCCCACACCAGGCCCCCGATTTTGGTGCCTACAGAAAAATGCCCAGGGCATTAGCTGCCCAGCGGGGGATGGACACTCCCTCCCCAGCTGAGGCAGGCACGCTCACCCTGGCTCTTAGAGGCTGTGCAGGCTTGTCCTGTGCACTCCAGCCCCGTGTGGTGTCACATTCGAGAGGGCAGCTGCCACCCAGGTAGGGGGTCGGCCACCTGTAGGGCCATCCCAGAGTGGGGAGGCAGAGAGCTGGGGCAGACAGGAGGCTACACTGGGCTAGGACGAGAGCAGGAGGGAGTTGGCACGGCAGGAGCCAGGCCCCTCCTGACATTTGGTGCCACTGAGACGATGAACCACGGGGCTGACAGTATGGGATGGGAGTCGAGAGAGGACAAGAGACCTCAAGACAGCTGCCCAGCTGGGGCTGAGAACTCGGGGCAGGCTCAGGGCTGAGCAGGCAGCTGCCCAGGGGGCTGGAGAACTCGGGGCAGGCTCAGGGCTGAGTGGTCAGCTGCCCAGGGGGCTGGAGAACTTGGGGCAGGCTCAGGGCTGAGTGGTCAGCTGCCCAGGGGGCTGGAGAACTCAGGGCAGGCTCAGGGCTGAGTGGTCAGCTGCCCAGGGGGCTAGAGAACTCAGGGCAGGCTCAGGGCTTCTGGGCTGACAGGGATGTGCTTCCCCTGGGAGACTCCATGGCCAGCGCGGTGGCCTCTAGAAAAGCTGCTGTGCTACAAGCTTCCTCTGGGGCCAGGATCCTTGAGTGGGTGCAGCCCAGCAGAGGGGCCCGCCCAGGCCCAGGCTGTGTCTCTGCACGGGCGTGTTGGGGAGGGGCTGCTCACAGGGCCAGCCACGCATGCACAGCAGGGTCCCTGGGAAACCCTGCAGCACAACGCCCCAGGCCCAGGGGGTGGTGAGGACTGACGTGAAGGAAGGCCTCGCCTGTGGCAGGCATACCCACACCACCACTGAGGTTATCGTTTGAATCTCATCAAGAGTGAGCTGGCTGGGCTCAGTCTGGAGGAATGGGGCCCAGCAGGGGCTACCCAGGGGCAGCCTTGCACACTCAGCTGGTCTTGGCAGAGTGGCGACAGGCGGCGGCCTGCCCACAGCAGGAGCAAGGTGGGAACTGTCCTGTTCTGTCCATGCCTGAGGCATTGGTGGTGAGTGGACTGCTGGCTGGCTACCATGCTGCCCAGGGAGGCAGCGTTGGTGGCCACTGTTCAGCGGAGGAAAGCCCAAGTATAACTCAAAAGTGAGGCCGAAGCCACACAGCACCAGCCAGTGCCCCCCCCCCCACCACCAGGAAGCTCCATGGGCACCGGCACCAAGACCCCCTCAGAGCCTGGGGCTCCCACAGTAGCCCCTGCTGAGGCCACCTGGCCCTGGGCCCTGGAGGGTTTCCAAGCAGGGCTGGGGCTCCCGAGTTCCACCCATCCAAACCTACCTAGCTTTTCCTCCTGCTCTGGGCAGCCCAGATTCAGGACAGAGGGGCAGGGAGAGGTGTGGTTACTGGCCCTCCGGTCCTGCCGTGCAGCTGTGGGTTGCACGGTGAGCCATCACCTGTCTGGGGCCCAGCCCACAGGCAGCCCCCACCCGTTGTCAGGAGACTCTGGGGACTGTCCACAGCAGGGCGGTCATCAGGCTCCAGAGCCTTCCTTACCATCTGACCCAACGTGCAGATGGGCCTGGACAGGGCAACTGCACCCTGGGCCTCAGCAGCAGCCGGCCAGGAGCTGGGCCCTGGAGGACCCCACACAGTGGCGGGCAGCACAGGGGCTCCCAGGACAGATGCTTGGAGCCCCGCCCACGAGCACCCTTCGTGGGGCCTCACGGTGACAGGTGGAGGGACGGCAGGCATGGCAGTGAGGCGCTGCACCTGGCAGGTTCAGCATCGCCACCAGCTCCGTGGTCACCACGCCAGAACGTGTCACGGCTCCACCTCCCGGAGCACAGCCACCCCCAGCGGCCTCGGCCTGCTGCAGGAGCCTCGTGTGCCCAGCCCGTCTCACCAGGCTCCGCTGGAGCTCGTCTGTCTGGGTGGAAGGGGAGCTGGGCGCGTGGCCGGGCTCGAGGGGGCAGCTGTCCCCCCACCCCGGGCCTCAGGACACCAGCTCTCCCAACTTCCGGCTCAGCAGCAGCCGCACCTCGTCCTCTCCTGCTGGGGGCTGCTGCCAGGCCCAGGCCAGCCACAGGCCCCCGTCCTCGGGGCCTCCCAGGGTGGCCTGTGGGTCGAGAGGCCCAGGCCAGCTGCTGCTGTCAGGCGTGGTCCCCGACAGCAGGCTCGCCCCAGCACCGCTCTCAGGAGCCTTTCCTGCTCCTCCTGCGGTGTCCTGTGCTGCCCCCTGGAGCTGCGGAGGGGCCTCAAGGCTCCCCGCTCCTGGGCAGGGGGCTCCCAGGAACGCACACCCCACTGCCCGTCAGGCAGCCGCTGCCCAGCGCTGAGGCCCAGGGGCAGGAGGGAGGCCTCTGACAGGGGTGCTGGCTCGGCTGGGCCTCCTCAGGTGGGCGGGGTGGGGGGGGCGCTCAGGCAGACGCGACAGACACTGCAGGGCCCAGGGCTCGGAACAGACACGAGGGGCCCACAGCCCATGACTGGACAGAGGCCTCTGCCACATGCTAGCCTCAAGAGGGCCCTGTGAGGAGTGGGAACAACCTGGGGTCCTTTCCTCCTGATGTCAACTTGTGCAAAGGATCAGAGCCAGGAACAAGACGCTCTCGCTGCCCTCAGCCAGAGCTCCGTCCACAGCAGGCACCAGCACGGGCTGTCCACCTGCCCAGCTTGACTGCCCTTCCATCCCCGCTGCTGCCCACCTGGGTGCACACTCAACTCCAGAAGGCGGCCCCTCCCCCAGGACACACCCAGCATCAAAACCAGCACCTGCTGACGCCTGGGCCGGCCCCAGCCCTTGCCATGCCGAGGCTCGGGGCACAACTTGTGGTGACCTCAGACTCAGAGAACAGGTGGGGAGCCCATGACCAGGCTCACCAGCACCCGGCTTTCCTGGCAGTGCCGGGTGTCTGCTGGCCAGATGACACGCTCTTGAGTGACCGTGCACCGGCCAGCTCCAGAGGCCCAGGGAGTCTCTCCCCGCACCCAGGGCTTAGCACAGCCACCTGCTGCCTCTCCTCAGCCCAGAGCTGGACACGGAGCCAGCCCTGACCCGAGCCATGTGTTCTGCTGGGGTCAGGCAGAACAGCGCCAGCAGCAGCGCAGAACGTGCCGCAGGCCTGAAAGCGGCCCACCAGAGCCACTGGAGGACGAAGGGGCTGTGCCCGAGTGGGCCCCTGACCAGGGCCTTGCAGGAGGCACCGTGAGTGCACGGGGCGGCAGACCAGACCTGCGCATGCACGGCACCCTCCAGGGTCAGTGCACACAGCAGGGAGCTGCGAGGCAAGTGAACCCCACAGCACTCGGGGGCACCGGCAGGCCCCTCCCACACCACACAGCCCATCTGCCAGCAGCCAAGGTAAGGTCCAACACTGGCCCAAGGGCTCCCCCACAACCACACATTCCAGAGGTGTCTCCAGGCTTCTAGAAACGTGAGAGAAACAACTGTGCTCCTCAGGTGCAGGTGTCGCCAGGGAGCGTGCGGGCTGGCGGCAGAGCCCAAGTTCTGGTCAGCAAGCAAAGTGCTGAGCAGGGCCCTGCTGTGCCAGGCTCCGAAGAGCAGCGCTCTGGCCAGCAGCACAGCTCTGGTTCTTGGGGGTGGTGCGGACCAGGAGCCAGCACTCTGGTTCTTCTGGTGCAGCCTGCTCACTGGAGAGGGACTAGGAGACCCTAGGTGTTCGCGGGAACTCCCACCCCAGATCCTGGACGCTCACGCAAGGCCCAGGAAAAGCTCTTCCACACACAACGTCGTGGGCAAGCAAGCTCCATCGGCGGCTGGGAGAAGCCTGCCCCGAGCTGGCCCCACCTGACCTCCAGGAGGATGCAAGCCACAGCTCCACAAGCGGCCTCCTGTCAGAACAGGGAGGCCTCGGGAGCCAGAGGCTGGGGACGCGCGAGGAAACAAGGCTCCTTGTTCCCACAAGTGCAAAAAAAAAGTGACTTGCAACCTGCTCACTTTCCAGGGGCACTTGAGATTTGAGGCGCAGAGACACACGAGGGGTCCACCAGAGGTGGGCCCCAGCTACCCCGCAGGGGCAGGTGAGGTCTTCAAGTGGGGAGGGGGGCGGACAGCTGGAGAGGTAGCCAGAGCTTGCTGAAGGAGGCGAAGGGACAAGCGAGCGGCAGCCCCCTCCCTTCTTGCCGGACAGAGCCAAGGGGACTCTCCCCCCAGAGCTCCGAGGACACGGGGGTGTGGCTGCACGGAGCACCGAGGAGCAGCGCTGGGGGAGACACGACCTGCAGCCCTGGAGCTGGGGCGGGGGCGGGCAGGGGGGCTGCCGAGGGTGGGCTGGAGAAGGAGGCGTCCGAGCAGGAGGGGAGGGGTCGGAGTGGGAATTGAGCCGGTTCCCGGGGAGGGCGGCCCCGCGGAGTCCGGGTAGGCGCTGCGGCCCCTCGGGCCAGGAGCGCAGAGCCGGCCCGCGGCGGGGCCAGCAGGGGTCGGGCCGGCGGCCCTACCTGGTACACGGAGGCCTTGGGCAGGTCCAGGCACACGGTGCAGCACAGCACCGAGTAGAGCCGCTCCTCCAGCTTCCCGCTGCCCGCCGCCGCTGCCGCCGCCGCCGCCTCGGCCGCCTCGGCCGCCCGCAGCCGCTTCTTGGGCGGCGCGTCGGGGTCGCCGGCCGCCTCCTGCAGCTGCCGGGCGCCGGCCAGGCCCGCCTCGTCCGGGAGCCCGGGCCCTGCCGCCTCGCCCAGCGCCGCCGCCGGCCCCGCAGCCGCCCCGACCCCAGCCCCGACCCCGACTCCGACCCCGACGCCGACCCCGGCCGGCACGGCGCCAGCGGGCCCCGCGGCCGGGCCGCCCCCGCCGGCCTCCTCGGCGCCGGACATCGCGGCCGGCCGGCCCGGCGGGCGGGTGCCGGCGCGCTCCTGCGGCTGGAAGTTAGGGGCGCCGCGCGCTCCCGCCGCTTCTCGCCGCCGCCGCGACCCCGCAGCCCGCTGCTGCGCCGCCGCTCAGAGGGTCCAGCCCGCGCGTCGTCCCGCAGCCGCCTCGGCCACCGACCCCAGCGCGGCCGCCATCTTTGTTTTCGCCGTGCACCCCCCCGCCACCGCCCCCTCGTCCTCCCCGTCACGTGAGCTCGCGCATAGCCAATAGGAGTGCCGCTAGGGGCGAGACGGCGCGGCGGCCTGCGCCAATGGGCGGGCGAGGACGCCGGAGGGCCCACCCCCTGCAGGACGCGGGCAGGAAGGAGGCGGGGCCGGGGCGGCCCGCGGAGGGGAAGCCCACGCGGGGGCGACGCGGCGCCCGCACCCGCTCCCCGCCCCACGTCGGGGTGTGCCCTAGCCATTGTTTCCCGAGACCCGCGCCTTCGCCCCGGGGTCTGAGCTTGCTGGCTGCAGTGGAAGGGCGCGCAGTGAACACCCCGCTGACCACCGCGCCCTGCCGTGTGCGGGACCGGATAGGCTTGCAGAGATGCGGGCGGAGAGACCCCGCCCGAACCGAACCCTCTGTCCTGCCCGACCGCGTCCCCGAACCCCGGGCTTGAGGCGGAGGCGGGGTCGCCGGGGAGAGGAAGGGCCCCGGGTGGCGGCGGAGCCAGCGCGGCCTCCCTGTGCCCTTGCCCCAGGCATCAGCCCGTGAAGGTCACTGCCCCGAGGGCCCCCTGCCAGGTCCGGCAAGGATACCTGGGCCCGCGCGCGTCCCAGGATCGCAGGGCCCCTGGTGGCAAAGCTGCGAGTGGGCGGCGGGGGCGGGGCGGGGGAGGCGCGGTGCTGGTCCGGGACCTCCAAGCATGGGCAGATCCCGCAGTCTTGCAATTCCTAAGGTTTATTGTTGACGGAGCCTCTTTCTAGACGCACGACTGTGTCCAGTCCAGCCCGGAACCAGGTCTTCTCCTCCCCGCCCCCCCCCAAAGTGGCCGGGTCTCTAACCCTGACCTCTGGCCTGGGCAAGACCCCGCAAGTATCCGGAGCGGGGACAGTGCCCAGACTCGGCCCGGGGCCTGTTAGCCCGTGGCAAGCCCACTCCGGGAGGAAAGAGCCTGGCTGTGTCCAGCAGTCACTCCCACTGCAGGCGCTGCGTGCGCAAGGCCCGGCAGTAGGCCCAGCTGCCTGCAGCCAGGGTCCAGCGGCAGACGTCCTCCTTGGGCAGCGGCAGCGGCAGCGGCAGGCTGTCCTCCTCCAGCCGGCTCAGGAGGCCTGCGGCGCCCAGCATGGCGCCCCCCCACATCCCGTAGGTGTTGGCCGTGAATACGGCCACGATGAGGATGGTCACTGCGACCACCAGCAGCACGGCCTGGCCGGCCACGGAGCAGCCTTCAGCGCCGAGGTGGTCTCCGGCCACCGCCAGCACCATGCCTGCCCCCAGCAGCAGGTTGGCAGAGGAGCGGTCCCCGTTCACCCAGTGGAAGTCGAAGGCCAGGAGGGGTAGGCCGATGACTGTGGCCACCCAGGCTCCGGCGAGGCAGTCTTCGCGCGCGCCCGCCCCTGGAGCCAGCGTGGTGGTGGCCGCCAAGGCCTGCAGCAGGAAGCCGGCAGCTGCCCCTCGACTTGCCTGTCAACACAGGGGAGGGAAGACACGTGGGGGAGGGGCTAGAGGCTGACCCCCCGCCCGCCGCGCGCTCTGGGCCCCGGGGTGGGGTGGGGGGCTGAGGATCCGTCTCTGCCCGGCCTGGGTACTCACCTGGGCGGAGCTCGCGGCTGCGTGCAGAGACACCAGTCCCAGCGCCAGGTGGGACAGCGCCGCGCCCCAGCCCTCCCCCGGCTTGGGGCTGGGGGCCATGGCAGCTGGGGCGGCGCAGCTCAAGAAGGCGGGAAGGGGGTCTGACGCCCGGAGCCCGCGGGACCCCGGGACAGGTGCAGCACTGAACTTCGTGGAGTCCCGACACCACCGGACACACGAGTGGGCAAGAGCTGAGCGCGGCCGCGGGGAGCGAGCCGGCGCTGGTCCTCGCGGCGGCGGCCTGGCCGGGCGCTGGCCGAGGCGCGTCCGCCGAGCCCGGCCCGTTGGCCCCGGCGGCGCAGGCGTGAAGCGGCTGCCGTGCGCGGATCCCCGGCCGCGCGCGGAGTCAGGCCACGGCGGGTCCCGGCCGCCACCAGCGAGAGGGGCGGGGGCTAGAGAGGCCGGTGGGCGGGGCATCCACGGAGGGGCAGGGCCGAGCTACTGTGCGGGCCTTCGGCGTGGGCGGGGCGTGGGCGGGGCCCTGGCCGTGCGGACCTCCGGAGGGGCGGGGCTGCGGGGCGTGGGCGGGGCCTCCCTGGTTTGCCCGGAGCGCCGCGGGACCCGGGCCCGGCGGGTCTCGGCGGGGAGGGGGGCGGGGCTGCAGGCGGGTCTCGCGTGTGCGCGGGGTGGGGAGTGCCGCTCGAAGGAGCAGGTGCAGAAGCCGGGAGTGCGCTCCGCCCAGGTTATCCGCGACGCGCGAGTGGCTGCGCGGGGAGAGACCGCGAGGAGGGGCAGGCGCTCCCGGGTGCGGCCGCGGGACCCCTGTTTGTGGGACCGCGGCCCCCGCGCCCGCGCCGCCGAGCGTCCTCCGCCCGAGGGAGCGGGGCCGTGGGGGCGGCCGCCGCGAGCATGCGCACGGGCGCTGCGGCGGGCGGTGCGGGGCGCGGGGACGCGGGGCGGCGCGAAGCGGGGCCCTCTGCCGCCCCGCGCTCCCATGTACGCCTTCTACTCGCTGCTCATCTACATCTTCTACAGCCTCTTCCGCAGGGATGGAGGGGCGGCGGCGGCCGCCGGGGACCCCGGCCAGGTGAGCGGGGCTGGGCTGGCCCCGCACGAGAGCGGGTGGGGGCGCCCTGCGCGGCCCTGGCTGCGGTGACCGCCGCTGGCCCGGGTCGCGTCCGGAGGGGAAGGGCCTGGCAGGCTGCGTGCGCCCTGCCCAGCGCGACCCCTGATGCCCCGATCAGAGAGACAGCCGCAAGCCCGCGGGTCGCCGTCGCCCTGAGCAGCTCGCGCCGGAGTTGTGGGCCGAGCTGACCGGCCTGGCCGGTAGGTGGAGCCGGGGCGCCGTGGGGCGCGGGCGCGGGGCCCACCCACCAGCCCGGGTGCGGGAGGCCAACCCGCCCCCCTGCGCTGGCTTGCAGGCTGCGAGGAGTCTGAGGATGAGCCGGAAGTGGGCGCGGAGCGCCGCGGGGCCGCCGTATCCCTGGAGGAGGCGCTCACGCGCCTGGCGGAGTTCCTTTCTGTCCAGCTGGGGGCGGGAGAGAGCTGCGGGACTGCTCCGGACCTGGGCCAGGTGAGCCGGGCCGGAGGGCGGTGCCTCCCTGGTCCCTGCGAGCCAGCCCCGCCCGGTGTCCTCGGCCCGAATCGCATGTCTTCGCAGCCCGGCGAGCTGCCCCCGCTGCTGACCGTGACCAGTCAGCTCTTGGCCCTTCTGGCTTGGATTCGGAGCCCCCGAGCAAGGCGGGCCTTCCTGCAGGGGACTCAGCCGGCCTCCTGCGTGCAGCCGCTGCCTCCAGATGGTGGGTAAGGGGGTTGCGGGGTGAAACGGGCATCCTGGGACCCGACCGGAGACTTGCGTCCTAACCAGGCGCACCCCGCGCCAGGACCCCTGCCTGCTCAAGAAGACCCTTCCGACCTCACCCCAGGCCCCGGGGAGGCGGCCAAGGGTGAGGCCCTGGGGCAGCAGCCCCTGCAGCTGGAGGAGGACCAGCGAGCCTGGCAGCGCCTGGAGCAGCTCGTCCTGGGACAGGTGAGGGGGGGGGGCGGCGCAGGAAGGGGGCTGGAGGACGGAGCTCCACCCTGTCACCTCCCGACCTCCCCGCTGGAACAGCTGCCAGGAGGGGGCTTGGGGAGGCTGCGGGGTGGCAGCGCCGGGAGAAGGTGTGTGCTTTCCTGAGGGCTTCGCTCTCCGCCAGGGGGCGACAGACTCAGAGAAAAGAGTGCAGCATCTCACCCTGGAGAATGAGGCCCTGAAACAGAGCCTGAGCCTCACCCGGGACCTCCTGCGGCACTGGGGCGCCGGCCCACCAGCCAGGGCCCCACAGGTACCTTGCCTCTTAGCTGCGGATGGCCCTGTGTCCGGGGCTCCAACAGGCGCCTGCCCCAAGCCTTCTCCGGACGTTCCGCTGAAGCAGGCGCTGCCTGGCCTCCAGGGTTCTGGGGCCCCTCCCTGACTGACCTCAGGAGGCCACGGGGCCTCGTGTGCAGCTGGGAGGCCTGGCCCGGGCTTTGCCCGTCTCCCCTGTGAAGTTCCACCTGGCTCCCCGCTTCCGCAGGAGGAGGCAGAGGCGCTGGGGGAGCTGCAGGGCCGGCTACAAGAGGCCCAGCACACCACCGAGGCCCTCCGCGTCCAGGTGGGCGTGGGGCTGGGGGCCGGGGCTGTGGAGGGGGTCTGAGGCAGGGCCCGGCCAGAGCCTGCTTCCTCAGTGACAGGGCTGGGGTGGGCAGCTGGGGGTGCAGGAGGCGCAGCTGCAGGGGCTCCGAGCCGCCCTCCAGCAGCTCCAGCAGGAGGCGGAGCAGAACTGCCGACAGGAGCTGCGGCAGGTGCACGCGCAGCTGGCGGGTAAGTGCCCGGCCGGGCGGGTGGGGCCGTGACCCTCGGGGAGACCCTTCCCGACAGCCTGCCCCTTGCAGGACTTCGGGCACGGATGGCCGGTCTGCGTCAGGGCTGTGGGGACCTCAGAGGACTGGTCAGCACCTTTACCCAGAGCTGTCAGGGTTCACTGAGTGAAGCTCAAGGCCAGGTCAGGACCTCTCCCCACCAGGCAGCCCGGTCATGGCTCTCCCAGCCCTGGGGGGTAGGCCGTGGGGTGGGGGCAGCCTCAGCATAGCCTGGGGGGTGTGGGCTCCTTTGTCCTGTGCAAAGTGGGTAGAGGGAGAGTCCCACAGAGGGCTACCAGGAACCTGCAGGAGACAGGTGCCGTCGTGTCCCGTCCCGTGAGCTCTGGGCGCGATCCTGGGCCGACTGAGTGATGCCCCAGGGGCCCAAAGCCACCACAACTTGGGGATGACCACACCTGCGTGGCCCACGGTAGCATCATGTTGCTCTCAGGGTCCTGCACCCCACCCCACCCCGACTCCCTGGCCGCCTGGCCCTGCCTTCCTCACACCTGTTTCCTCAGGTAACCTGGGCCCTGGGGGCACTGTCGGCCAGCGAAGCTGGGACTCCGCTCCCCGAGGGGCAGCAGGGCCCCCCAGCTGGATGCCCAGGGCGCCTCCTGGAGCTGAGGGGTATGGCCTGCTCGGGAGCGGCTGGGCGGGCGGGCAGGCTGGAGGAAGCGGAGCCTGAGCTCCAGTGGTCTCCACCACAGGGAACATCCGGCTGCTGTGTCGCCTGAGGCCAGGGACGCCTTCCAGCCTGGTGAGCGTGGAACCCGGGCGCAGGGGCACGGTCACCACCTGCTACCGAGGGCGCCAGCGTTGCTTCCGCCTGGACTGGGTCTTCGCTCCCGACGCCAGCCAGGAGGAGGTGAGGACCACCTGTGTGTCTTCCATCCTGAGTCCCCTGGAGGCCGGAGGAAACTCTGGCTTCCCAGTCCCTGTCCCTCTGCCCACCTGGAGGAGGAAGAGGCGGGGCCCCAGCAGGGAGGGGGGGTCCTGGGGAGGGCTGTGCTTTCTTCCTGGAAGCCAAGGAAACGGGCACCGGGTGGCAGTTCTGGCTTACGCACAGCCGGACACAGTGTAGGGCCTGGCCTCGTGGCGAGCACCAGGTCTGCCCAGCCGTGGGGGCAGCCTCTCCATCTGTACCCAGACCTGAGCGCTGTGGCTCCTGCGGCAAAGGAGATGACCTCAGGGCTAGGAGGGGCGTGGGCAGGGGACGGAGCTGGTGGTCGTGCAGACCCGGCTCTGCTGCCAGCTGGCCTCACAGGGACAGCATGATGGCAGTGCCCGGTGAGTGGCTGGGGGCCACCGCTGGGTCCTTTCTCACTCTCCCTGGCCCTGCACAAGGCCCCTCACCTGCATTCCCCACTTCTGCCCCCCTGACCAGCACTCCCAGGGCCGCTCTGTCCGGTCATTTAGATTCTGGCTGAGCGCAAGCAGAGCTGGCAACTCCCCAGTCACTGGGACCTCAATGCACCGCAGACGCTGCTGGTGCTGCCCACTGGCCAACAGTGCGACTGCTCTAGCTCTGCCCGCTCCCCACCCCCCATTACCCTTGCAGCCTCTGGGGCCCAGGCTCCAGGAGCCACCATCCCCCACACCCAGGGCCTTTGCTAGGTGCGACCTCTCTGCCAAGCCCAGGAGCCCTTGTAGGTGCACTGCACGCCTTCCCCCTGCCTCACCGAGGGAGGCCTAAGCAAGGCACACACAGGGACAACCTGTGTCCAGCCCCAGCCTCTGAGAGGTAGAGTTACAGACAGTGAGAGAGGGAGAGACAGAAAGGTCTTCCGTCTGTTGGTTCACTCCCCCAAATGGCTGCAACAGCCGGAG
Organism: Oryctolagus cuniculus; assembly: GCF_051225735.1. Taxonomy (NCBI): domain Eukaryota; kingdom Metazoa; phylum Chordata; class Mammalia; order Lagomorpha; family Leporidae; genus Oryctolagus; species Oryctolagus cuniculus. The sequence continues at coordinate 168,619,608 of NC_142872.1, forward strand.
CTGTGCAGATCTGAAGCCAGGAGCCAGGTGCTTCTTCCAGGTCTCCTATATGGGTGCAGGGGCCCAAGGACGTAGGCCATCTACTACTGCTTTCCCAGGCCACAGCAGAGAGCTGGATTGGAAGGGCAGCAGCCGGGACTAGAACCGACGCCCATATGGGATGCCGGTGCCGCAGGCGGAGGATTAACCTACTGTGCCACAGCCTGGGGTTAGGGGACTTTTGCAAATACCTCCCCCACCCTGCCCTGGTCCCTGGAGTCAGCATCCCACCCCCCACCCCCAAGGTGGAAGGGGCTTGGGACACGGCTCCCTGCTGTCCTGCCCTAGGTCTTCAGGGAGCTGGAGCCAGCCGTGCTGTCCTGTCTCCGAGGCTACAGCGTCTGCATCTTCACCTACGGACAGACCGGGGCAGGGAAGACCTACAGCATGGAGGTGGGGTGCAGGAAGGCCTCAGGGCTGTAGGTGGCTCCAGGGGCCGGGCTGGGAGCCCACCATTGTGCCCACCCATCCCCAGGGCCCACCCGAGGACCCGGGCATAGCTCCTAGGGCGCTGCAATCGCTGTTCCGGGAGATGGGGGCTGCAGGGCGGCACCGTGTGACCCTCAGCATGGTGGAGATCTACAACGAGGCCGTCAGGTCAGCAGTGGGCAGCGCCTGGCCCGGGCCCCGCGGCCACCGGATGACCTCTGCAGCCAAGCCCCACCCCCCTTTCTCACCAGGGACCTCCTGGCCCCTGGGCCCCCGGAGCGCCTGGCAGTGAGGCAGGGCCCGGCGGGTCAGGGAGGGGTGCAGGTGGCCGGCCTCACCCACTGGGACGTGCCCAACCTGGACACGCTACACCAGGTACGGCTGTCCCGCAGGCCTCTGCCCCGCGGTTCCGCCCGAGCGGCGAGCACCCGCACCCAGGGCAGCCCTGTTGCTCCGCGCTCCAGATGCTGAGCCTGGGGAGGAGCAACCGGGCCACCGCCGCCACAGCCATGAACCAGCACAGCTCCCGCTCGCACGCCCTGGTGACGCTGACCCTGTCTCCACCGCGGGCCCCGGGCACCACAGGTACCACGCGGGTCCCTGAGCCCCTGCGGGGTGTGCGGCGCCCTGGAGGCACCGCCTCCCTCCACGCCGGCCGCGCTCGCCCCTGCAGGCACGCTGCACCTGGTGGACCTGGCGGGGTCCGAGCGCGCGTGGAGGGCGGGAGCGGCCGGCGCACACCAGGCAGGCCCGGAGGGTGCTCGGAGGCTGCGGGAGGCCCGGACTATCAACCGCTCGCTGCTGGCGCTCGGGGGCGTGATGGCTGCACTGCGGGCTCGCAGGCCACACGTGCCCTTCCGCGACTCGCAGCTCACTCGCCTGCTGCAACCGGCGCTCGGTCCCGGGACCACAGCGGTGCTGCTACTGCAGGTGGGTGGAGGCGGGCGCGGGGCGGTGGTCTGTGCACTGGGCGGAGCCTGCCACCCACGACGCTCGCCCCGCAGATCTCCACGCGGCCGGAGGACCTCGGGGAGACTGTGTGTTCGCTCAAGTTCGCCGAGAGGGTGGGTCAGGTGGAGCTGGGGCCGGCCCGGCGCCGCAGGACCCCGCGCTCGGGGACACCCTCTTCCCTCGGCAGTGGGACGCCGCCCACGCCCACGCCCACGCCCACGCCGCCGTCCGCGGGCAGCCCTCCCAGCCCCAGCCGCAGCCCGGCCCTGACGCCCCCAGAGGGTCGCAGCCTAGCCTGAAGGTCTGGGGCTGCACCTCTGCAGGCAGAGGCAGCAGGAAAGCCCCAGACCCCACCCCTCTCCCAAGGCACCACCTCTTTGCTGTCTGGGGGCCTCCAGAGCTGCCCCAGCCCTGGCCAAGTGTTGTCTGTCGATGGGGAGGGGCAGCCACTAGGCCACAGACCCTCGGCTCCCTCCTTATCACCATTTGTCCTTATCAGCACAGCAGGGGTGCCCAGACCTGGCCAAGTGGTTGCCCAAGTCCCCGACCCTGCCCCCAAGTCAGACTTGGTATGAAAATGCTGTAAAATTCCTTTACTATCCCCTGCTCCCACCACGGAGGATCCAGTGTTTATTCCCTACCCGCTGTCCCCAAAAAGGTGCTCCCCTTTCCAGACAGGGTCCAGCACTGGATTCTCCCTCCCCCAGCCCGAGGCCAGTGTGGGCAGTGATGGATGGTTGGGTTGGGGTGGGGGAAGATGGGACCAGGAATGGCTGCCGAGTCGAGCCCTGCCCTCCCAGCCGCGGGGGTGTGCCCAGCTGGGGGCACAGCCCTGGGAGGTGCAGCCTAATAAACACGATCGGCTCAGCAAGGTCGGTGCCTCCTGTCTCCAGGCTGCTGTGGCGGCAGACCCCCTCAGAGCTTTGGTTCTGGGCCCTGGAGCTGGTGGGGGCGGGCGGGAGGGAGAGGCGGCCCCGGCCTCCGTAGCCTCACAAGCTGTACCAGGACAGAAGCCAGCCCGGGGCGGCACCAGCCAGGTCCTGAGGGCGGCTGACCCACACGTCGTAGATGTTCTTGTTGGGCGGGACCCCCTGGAAGAGAGCGTCCAGGTCCCAGAGCAGCCCCGGGGGCCCCTGGGATTCAGGGGCCACACCCCAGTAAGCTGGGCTGGTCGAGGGTGGGCACTGGGGACAGGAGGTGGGTGGCAGTGAGGCCAAGGGCATGACCACGTTGGGAGTGTAAATGGGCAGGTAGGAGGTGGGCAGCTGCCCCCACAGTGAGGCCCTGTGTCCCCCTGTGGGCAGCCCCGTGGGATCTGGGGTTCCTGGCAGTAAGTGGACCGGCCAGGGCCTGGGCTCTGGGGTAGTGAGGGGAGAGGGGCGGATGTCTGTGCCCTGGGACACTGCCCCCTCCACTCTTGTGGGCTTGGGGAGGGGCTGGTGTGGCCACAGGGGCCTCTCAGAGGAGGGCAGGGGTGGGGTATGCACTGCCTCCCCCTCACTGCTCCTGGAGCCTGCGCCTGCCGGGGTTGGGCTGCCCTGCCCGGCCCTTCTGGGCTGCTGCGGCCAGGGCGGCCCCTCCCCGGGGTTCCCCAGCAGGGATTTGATGCTGAAGCCTTCGCTGGCCGGTGGCGGCGGGCTGGGTGGCCGGTAGGGCCGGCCGTGAAGCACATAGGGGCCCAGGTCCTTGGCGAAGGCTCTGTGCGCACCCCTGTTCTGCCAGCGCCGGCACAGGGCCGTGTTCTGCAGCCGCAACGCGTCGGCCGGGATCAGGCTCACGTCGACCGCCCAGAAGTTGCCCTTGGCCTGGGGCTTCGCAGGGTCCTTGGGCACCTGGAAGGGGGTGGGTGGGCAGGCTTCGTGAGGCCTGGGGACCCTGAGGCTCCGGCCTTCTGTGCCCGCCCCCCCCCCCCGCAGGGCGTTGCCCGTCGCTCTCCCACCTTGCGGAAGCAGGGGTTGGAGGAAAGGTTGTGGCGGATGGAGTCCTTCCAGCCCTCGTAGTCGTCCCTGAAGAAGGGGAACACGGCCTGCACTTGGTGGATGATCTGCAACCAGAGGGAGGGAGGCCGCTGAGCCTGGGGCATGGGCAGCGACCCCTTCCCCACAGCCGGGCTTGGGGGCGACCAGGATGGCCCCGGGGCAGGGGGCTGTAGCCAGAGCTGCCTGCAGGTTGGTGGTGGAGGGGGCGTCTCACCTGGGCCAGCTTCAGCCGGCGGGCGGGTGCGGCCTGGATAACCAAGGCGATCATGGCCAAGTAGGTGTAGGGGGGCTTGTCATGCCGCAGGTACCTCTTCTTCCTCCTCTTGGGGCGCTCGGAGGGCGACTCTGCCTGGGAGTCCCTGCAGGGCCCCATGGGTGGGAGGGCGAGGGCGCGGGTCCGGGCCGGGCCTGCTGGAGGGCTCCGCGTGGAGGGACAGAGTGGCGAAGGTGGGCCGGGGCCTGGGGCCGGCGGGGGGCAGGCGGGCCAGGCCCTTTATCATTCGGATGGAAGGGGGAGGGGAGGGAGGAAGACGCCGTGGGGGAGGGGAGCATGCCGAGGCTGCTACAATTAGCAAGTTTCGGTTAATCTGGAAGGGAGGGGCAGAGAGTATTTCAGTGGGGACTTCGGACAGGCGACCCCCTGAAGGGTCAGCCCCTCCCCCTGGGCGAGGAGCTGGCAGGAAGAGCCCTGGGTAGGGGCCGTGGCCCGCCTCCCCTGTGCCCAGGCCAGGCCTCAGGTGCCCGTCCAACAGGTGGGGACAGATTTGCCCATGCAGGCTTCCTGGAAGGCACAGGGCCAGGGCCCCCTGGAGTTCCAGCCAGAGCAGCTTATCTGACCAGAGTCACCATCAGGAGGGCTTCCTGGGGCAAGGCCACCGAGGCACCCTCCCACCCCCAGGAGCGGAAAAGGGGGCCCTCAGCCTCTCCTCCCTGGCCATCTGGTTTGTAGCTCTGCCCCTGAGTCAGCCAAGGCCTGTGTGCCCACCCCGTGGGGAGCAGGGGCTGAGTGTGCCCTGGGGGTGCCTCACGGCTCCTGCCGGGCCCTTCATGGGGGTCAGCCCTTCCCCGGCCATGGCCGACTGGCTGGCTGCCCCCTCGGCACTCCTGTTGGGGCCCTCTGCCTCCTGTTTCTTGTGCTCCACGTAGGGGGTTAGTGCCTGTGGCTTCTGAACCCGCTAGGTCAGCAGAGATGTTCTCTCTTTGATTTGAAAAGCAGACACAAAGGGACACGTTTCATCTGCTGGCTTACTCCCCGGTCGGTTGGACAGGTGAGGCTGGGCCAGGAGAGGCCAGGAGCCACAGGGAGGTGGCAGGAACCCAGCCGCCAGCGCCATCCGGCACCTGGGGCCTCCAGGGAGCGCCTTAGGAAGCTGGGGTGGAAAGTGGGGGCTCTCCAACACGGCACGTGCGTGTCCCCAGTGAGAGCTAACCACTGCTCTAAAGCCTGCCCCTCCTTACTGGCCTTTTTAAAAATTATTTTTAAGGACTGATTTATTTATTGGAAAGGCAGGTACACAGACACACACGTCCTCCACCTGCTGGCTCACTCCCCCAGATGTCCACAGTGGCGGGGCTGCTCCCCGGGAGCTCCATCCAGGTCTGCTCCGTGGGTGCAGGGGTCCAGGCACTCGGCCATCTTGTGCTGCTTTCCCCGGCACACTGTCAGGGAGCGGGATCCCCGTGGGGTGAGGCTCCCGTGGGACGCCCTGGGGCCTCCCTTGCTGCCAGGATGATCCCGAGTGCCGGCGGGGTTCCCAGTGCCGGCCTGGACCTCTCTCTCTTGCACATGCTGCTTCCTCCACCCGCGCAAGCAGGCACGTGCGGGGAACTCCCGCCTTCCTCGGGACCCCACACGCGGCGGCGGGACACCCATACCCCATGCCGGAGTTCCTAGCTCCGGCCCCCGACCCAGCTTCCTGCAGGTGCGCACCCCGTGCAGCCGCAGTGATGGGTCCCTGCCACCCACGTGGGAGACCCGGGAGGCTTTGCTCGGGCCTCCGTCTCTTGCTGGCTCTGTGGGTCTCTCAAAGAAAATGAAATCGAGTAAGCTAAAAACATCTAAAAAGTCCAGCTCACATGGATGATCACCCGACCGGAGGGCCGGGCCACAGCGACACCATCGACCCACGCCTGGCCCTCGCCAGTCCCGGGGCACGCCCCGCCCCTCCCGAGCGCGCCTCCCGCCCCGCCCCGCCCCGCCCCGCCCCGCCCCGCCCCGGCGGCCCAGGCCCCGCCCCGCCTCCCATGGGGCACCGCGGCTTCCGGCTCTGGGCCGCGCGGGCCGGAAGTGTAGCGTTGCCATGGCGAAGGCCGGGCGCGGGGCCCGCCCCCGCGGCACCGAGGAGAGCGAGCTGCTGACCGCCCTGCGAGGGAGATGAGACGCGGGCAGCTGCCGGCGCGAGAGCGAGGTGAGGCGCAGAGCTCCGGGACCTGCGGCGGCACGGGGCCGAGGGCCAGGGATCGGGGGCGGGGCGGGGCCCCTGCCCGGGCAGGAGGCGGCCGAGCCGGACCCAGGTGGGGGCGCTGGGGAGATGGGTCTGGCGGGCCCCGCCTGTGGAGGCCGCCGCGAGGGCGCTGCTTCTGTCCGAGTGTGAGGTGGGTCTGGGCCCTCGGTCGTGGAGGTCAGCTGGGCTTGCCTTGCCCGGACTTGCTGTGCCTGCGGCCTGCGGCCGGCCCTGTGGGCCGGAGCCGGGGCGTGGGCGCAGAGGGGAGGTGGCGCGAGCCAGCGCCGGCCCCGCGCTCTCCGTCGCCTCTGAGTCTTACCTGGACGCGGGGCCGCGCGCTCTGGCGGGGCAGGGTCCTGCCCGCAGCACCTGGCCCTCTGGTGCCACCCTGCCCGCAGCACCTGGCCCTCTGGTGCCACCCTGCCCGCAGCACCTGGCCCTCTGGTGCCACCCTGCCCGCAGCACCTGGCCCACTGGTGCCACCCTGCCCGCAGCACCTGGCCCTCTGGTGCCGCCCTGCCCGCAGCACCCTGGCCCTCTGGTGCCGCCCTGCCCGCAGCACCTGGCCCTCTGGTGCCGCCCTGCCCGCAGCACCCTGGCCCTCTGGTGCCGCCCTGCCCGCAGCACCTGGCCCTCTGGTGCCGCCCTGCCCGCAGCACCCTGGCCCTCTGGTGCCGCCCTGCCCGCAGCACCCTGGCCCTCTGGTGCCGCCCTGCCCGCAGCACCTGGCCCTCTGGTGCCGCCCTGCCCGCAGCACCCTGGCCCTCTGGCGCCACCCTGCCCGCAGCACCCTGGCCCTCTGGTACCACCTTGCCCGCAGCACCTGGCCCTCTGGTGCCGCCCTGCCCGCAGCACCTGGCCCTCTGGTGCCCATCAGAGAGTCGGCGCTGCCCTGGCCCAGCGTGGGCCCGTTTCCTGAAGGGGCTGCCTGTGGGGACCTCCCGGTCCCTCACTGTGACGGGTGTCCAGGGCTCCCAGGGGTCAGCTGCCTGCCCCTGCCTCAGGCCCCCTGCCCAGTCTTGCTCAGAGCTGGGGTGGAGCGGGGAGTTCCTCCCCTCCGCCGATGCCCCGCTGGACGTCCACTCTGCCGGCTTTGATTGGCCCGTCTTGGCCTCATCCCTCACCTGTCCCCACAGGGCTGCCTGGGCCAGCAGACGCCTAGCTAGGGGACGTGGGCATCTTTGGGCCGCACCTTGGGCTCTGTCCCGGGGACTCCGGGAGCTCTGGGCGGCGTCGCGGGCCACTTCCTGTGATGTCTGCACTGCAGGCGCCTCAGGAAGCTCCATCTCGGGTGACCCCCTGCCTGTGGCCAGAGCAAGATGTCTGGCTGTTTGTTTACCTCCAGGGACTTTGGGAGCCTCCCCTGAGCGTCCTGGCCCAGCTGTGTGCAGGTGGGGCGAGAGCCTGGCCAGGTACAGGCCGGCCCTGTGTCCCGGTCTCCTGGGAGCTGCTCTGCACACTCAGCAGGTGGTCAGCTGCTGGCTGTCCTGGGGTCAGCACTGGGTGAGGTCTGAGGGTCAGCAGGGGAGCCCGCAGTAAAGGGCTCGTGGCCCAGCGAGTACAGCCTCTGCCTGCGGCGCGGGTTCCAGTCCCGGCTGCTCCGCTTCTGATCCAGCTCCCTGCTAGTGGCCTGGGAAAGCAGCAGCAGATGGCCCATGTGGGAGACCTGGAAGAAGCTCCTGGCTTCGGCCTGGCCCAGCCCCAGCCACTGCGGTCACTGGGGAGTCTGTCTCTCCTCCTCTCTAACTCTGCCTTTCTTTTTTTTTTTTTTTTTTTTTTTTTATTATTTTTTTGACAGGCAGAGTGGACAGTGAGAGAGAGAGACAGAGAGAAAGGTCTTCCTTTGCCGTTGGTTCACCCTCCAATGGCCGCCGCGGCTGGCGCGCTGCGGCCGGCGCACCGCGCTGATCCGATGGCAGGAGCCAGGAGCCAGGTGCTTTTCCTGGTCTCCCATGGGGTGCAGGGCCCAAGCACCTGGGCCATCCTCCACTGCACTCCCTGGCCACAGCAGAGAGCTGGCCTGGAAGAGGGGCAACCGGGACAGAATCCGGCGCCCCGACCGGGACTAGAACCCGGTGTGCCGGCGCCGCTAGGCGGAGGATTAGCCTAGTGAGCCGCGGCGCCGGCCTAACTCTGCCTTTCAAATAAACTTTTAAAAAACTGTATATATTTATAAGAATGTTGAAATAGGGTGCAGAGACATGAGTGACAGGAGCCGCCACGTGCCCTCGGGTACTAGAAGGTGACGGGAGGAACAGGTGATGACGATGGCACCAAGTAGGCAGACGGGAAAAGTTTTCAGCTTTGCCGGTCAAGTGGCTTCTTCAGAAGACCACCTCGCGTTGCGTTGTGGAGCGCAGCATGGCAGGCGATACAGACGAGCTGTTTCAACAAAACTGCAGTGTTTGCGAGCACTCAAATGTGAACTCCGTACCCCGTGCTGTGCCAGGGAGCGTTGTCCTGTTACTTTTTCTTCTTGTAGAGAGGGTGCTGAGGGTGGAGGGACCTGACCTGGCCCTGGCTCACTGCTGCTGCAAGCCCCTGGCCTCCCCAGGGGCCCAGTGTGGGAGCCAGAAGGCACACCGGGTTCAGAGGTGGGGGCAGCACTCTTGGGTTATAGTCTTTTATTTTTAAAAATTTTTAAAAAGATTTATTTATTTATTTGAAAGAGTTACACAGAGAGGAGAGGCAGAAAGAGAGAGAGAGAGAGAGAGAGAGTCTTCCATCTGCTGGTTCACTCCTCAGATGGCCACAATGGCCAGAGCTGCGCCGATCTGAAGCCAGGAGCCAGGAGCTTCTTCCAGGTCTCCCACGTGGGTGCAGGGGCCCAAGGACTTGGGTCATGCTCTGCTGCTTTCACAGGCCATGGTAGAGAGCTGGATCGGAAGAGGAGCAGCCGGGACTTGAACCTCTGCCCATATGGGATGCCTGCACTTCAGGCCAGGGCTTTAACCCAGTGTGCCACAGCACCAGCCCCTCTTTTCTTTATTTTTTAAGGATTTATTTTCTCTTATTCTTTGGAAAGGTAGAGCTACAGAGAGGAAGAGAGAGAGAGAGAGAGAGAGAGAGAGATCTTCCATCCTGTGGTTCACTCTCCTGACTGCAACAGTCAGGTCTGGGTGAGTCCAAGACCAGGAGCTGGGAGCTTCCTCCAGGTCTCCCACGTGGGTGCAGGGTCTCCAAGCACTGGGGCCATCTTCTGCTGCTCTCCCAGCAGAGGGGAGGTGGCGCGAGCCAGCGCCGGCCCCGCGCTCCATCAGCAGGGAGCTGGGTTGGAAGTGGAGCAGCCAGGACTCAAACTGTGCCCATGTGGGCTGCTGGCATGGCAGGCAGCGGCTTTACCGGCTGTGCCACAGTACCCCCTCCCCCGCAGTCGGTGTTGTGGAGGTTGAGGTGGCAGTGGCTCGCGTGTCCGCTTGTTCCTGCTGGTGTGGCAGTGTGCTGAGCGCATACATCTGTGTCCTGTGCCAGGAGCGCACGTGTGGATGGGCAGTCCACAAGTCCGCATGTGAAGCATCTGGTTCTCTTGGGTAGTGGGCACGGGCCACTCTGAGAGGCCTGTCCTTGTCCTCCCAGCACTTGTCTCCTTGACAGGACGGCCACCTTTCAGGCCTTGTTCTCGGGGGTGTCTGTTGTAGCTCGTTGTGGTTGTAACTTGTGTTAACTTGAGCATCTTTTTTTTTTTTTTAAAGATTTATTTATTTATTTGAAAGTCAGAGTTACACAGAGAGAGGAGAGGCAGAGAGAGAGAGGTCTTCCATCTGATGGGTCACTCCCCAACTGGCCACAACAACCGGAGCTGAGCCGATCTGAAGCCAGGAGCCAGGAGCTTCTTCTGGGTCTCCCACAGGGGCGCAGGGGCCCAAGGACCTGGGCCATCTTCTACTGCTGCCCCAGGCCACCGCAGAGAGCTGGATGGGAAGTAGAACAGCCAGTTTCGAACCGGCACCCATGCACTTCAGGCCAGGGCGTTAGCCCACTGCGCCACAGTGCTGGCCCCAATTTGAGCATCTTTTTTGGCGTTTATTCTATTGGCTGCTTGTGTATTTTATTTTGTGAAGTGTCCAAATTTTTTCCTCAACAAATGGGTTGCTTATCAGATTTTGAGTTCACAGAGCCAATGTTGTATTGCAAGCTGAGCCTCTGCCTGCAGCATGGACATCCCATGTGGTCACCAGTTCAAGTCCCGGCTGCTCCTCGTCTGATCCAGCTCCCTGCTAATGCACCTGGAAAAGCAGTGGAGGATGGCCCAAGTGCTCGGGCCCCTGCACTCATGTAGGAGACCGAGAAGAAGCTCCTGGCTCAGGATCGGCCCAGTTCCAGGTGTTGCAGCCATTTGGGGAGTGAGCCTGTGGATTGAGGACCTCTCTCTCTCTGCCTCTGTGTAACTCTGCCTTTTAAATAAATAAATAAATCTTTTTTTTTTTAAAGATTTATTTATTTTATTTGAAAGTCATAGTTACACACACAGAGAGAGAGGGAGAAGCAGAGAGAGAGAGAGAGAGAAAATCTTCCATCTGCTGGTTCAGTCCCCAAATGGCCGCCAAGGCCGGAGCTGCACTGATCCGGAGCCAGGAGCCAGGAGCTTCTTCCAGGTCTCCCACATGGGTGCAGGGGCCCAAGGATTTGGGCCATCTTCCCCTGCTTTCCCAGGCCATAGCAGAGAGCTGGATCAGAAGTGGAGCAGCCGGGTCTCGAACCGGCGCCCATATGGGATGCCGGCACTGCAGGTGGCAGCTTTACCCGCTACACCACAGCGCAGGCCCCAAATAAATAAATCTTTTTTTTTTATTTTATTTATTTATTTTTATTTTTTTTAACAGGCAGAGTGGACAGTGAGAGAGGTCTTCCTTTGCCGTTGGTTCACCCTCCAATGGCCGCCGCGGCCGGCGCGCTGTGGCCGGTGCACCGCGCTGATCCGATGGCAGGAGCCAGGAGCCAGGTGCTTTTCCTGGTCTCCCATGGGGTGCAGGGCCCAAGCACCTGGGCCATCCTCCACTGCACTCCCTGGCCACAGCAGAGAGCTGGCCTGGAAGAGGGGCAACGGGGACAGAATCCGGCGCCCCGACCGGGACTAGAACCCGGTGTGCCGGCGCCGCAAGGCAGAGGATTAGCCTAGTGAGCTGCGGCGCCTGCCAAATAAATAAATCTTAAAAACACAAGTGATACTGGCATGTTTCCTTATCTCTTACAGCTTCGTTAATGTACCTATTTGTTCTCATAATCCTCTTGTGAACTCCTAAGTATTTTGTGTGTTTTTTTTTTTTAAGATTTATTTATTTATTTGAAAGGCTGGGGGGGAGGGGTCTTCAATCCGCTCGTTCACCCCCAAAGCCACGTCAATCTGGAGCCAGGAGCCGGGAGCTTCTTCTGGGTCTCCCACATGGGCACAGGGGCCCAAGGACTTCTGCTGCTTTCCCAGGCCATAGCAGAGAGCTGGATCGGAAGAGGAGCAGCTGGGACTCGAACTGCCTCCCATGTGGGATGCCGACACTGTAGGCAGCGGCTTTACCTGCTATACCACAGCAGCGGCCCCTCGACTCCTCTAAGTATTTACCCGCTACGCCACGGCGCCGGCCCCGACTCCTCTAGGCATTTACCTACTACGCCAGGGCGCCGGGCCCCGACTCCTCTAGGCATTTACCCGCTACGCCAGGGCGCCGGGCCCCGACTCCTCTAAGCATTTACCCGCTACGCCAGGGCGCCGGGCCCCGACTCCTCTAAGTATGTACCCGCTACGCCACGGCGCCGGGCCCCGACTCCTCTAAGCATTTACCCGCTACGCCAGGGCGCCGGGCCCCAACTCCTCTAAGTATGTACCCGCTACGCCACGGCGCCGGGCCCCGACTCCTCTAAGCATTTACCCGCTACGCCAGGTGCCGGGCCCCGACTCCTCTAAGCATTTACCCGCTACGCCACGGCGCCGGGCCCCGACTCCTCTAAGCATTTACCCGCTACGCCACGGCGCCGGGCCCTGACTCCTCTGAGCATTTACCCGCTACGCCAGGTGCCGGGCCCCGACCCCTCTGAGCATTTACCCGCTACGCCAGGTGCCGGGCCCCGACTCCTCTAAGTATGTACCCGCTACGCCAGGGCGCCGGCCCTGACTCCTCTAAGTATGTACCCGCTACGCCAGGCGCCGGGCCCCGACTCCTCTAAGTATGTACCCGCTACGCCAGGCGCCGGGCCCCGACTCCTCTAAGTATGTACCCGCTACGCCAGGCGCCGGGCCCCGACTCCTCTAAGCATTTACCCGCTACGCCAGGCGCCGGGCCCCGACTCCTAAGCATTTTCTGTGCATGCAATCGTGTCTTCTGCGGCTGAGGAGCCGTGTCCTCCTTGCCGGCCTCTGACTTCCTGCTTCGTGCCCTGGCGGTCCGGTTCCGCAGTGCTGAGTCGGAGGGTGAGGCCGAGCTTGTGGCACTGACTCTCCCCCCGAAGCATATGCAGCCACTCAGGCACAGAGACCCCCCGAGGGGCCTGCCCTGGGCACGGAGAACCATGGCACCCAGACGCGGGCCTCGCTGGCTTTCCCTTCAGTCTCTGCATCCCCACAGACCCCTTGAGCTTGCAGACGATCAGCCACGGGAGGGTGTGCCAGAGAAGCCGCCTCGCGCCCCTGCCCCGTGGCAAGCCAGTGTCTCCGGAGTTCTTGGAGCTGCTCGGGCAGATGACTGGGGCCCAGGGTGGGAGTGTGAGAGCCCTACGTGTGGCTGGCCGGGCAGCAGCATGGGTAACAGCCAGGGGTGCTGTGCCTCACCCTGAGGGACTTCTGGGCCCTGAGCCCCTGCCTGTGGGGTCTGGTGCCCCCTCCAGGCAGACGGTGGCCGAGTCCAGCTGGCGTCTGTGCTGCAGACAGAAGGATTGGTCACGCTGGTGGGGGACACTGTGCACCCTCAGGTCAGGGCATCTTATGTGCGTGTGGGGTGTGTTTCCTTTCTTAAGGTTTATTTATTTATTTGAAAGGCAGAGTTAAAGAGACAAGGAGAGAGAGAGAGAGAGAGAGATCTTGCGTCTGCTGGTTCACTCTCTAAATGGCTGTAACGGCCAGGGCTGGGCCAGGCAGGAGCCAGGATCCGGGAGCGTCTTGCGGGTCTCCCACGCGGGTGCAGGGCCCAAGCACTTGGGCCGTCTGCTGCTTTCCCAGGTGCGTTAGCAGGCAGCTGTGCACTCGCCCTGCGTTTCCCCTCCCCCACCTCTGGTGACTTCTGCCTGTGTCCCCTCAGTGCCTGTCTGATACGTGTCTGTCTTTTCTGTCTGATGTGCTTGTAGCATGTGGCAGAACTGCATGCCTCTGGGGGCTGTGTGTGGGCTGTCCCCACCTTGCAGCCGCCGTGGGTGGTGCACAGTGCTGCTTCCCAGTCTCCCTCCCGTGGGGTCTTCCGTGTGGGGGCTGCTCCCCCGGGTGGTCTGGATCAGGGTCTCTGAGGCCATAGTCACACTGTCAGCCCTGGCTGTGCCAACCGAAGGCTCCCCCGCGTCCGAGACGGCTCAGGGCTGTGGCTGCCGCCCAGAACCCACCCAAGTGTCCTGAGACTTGGTGGCTACTTGCTGCTCCCAGAGAGGGCTGAGAGGATGCTGCCGTGCCTTGGCATCAGGTGCCAACCCTCCTGCCACACTAGACTGTGCGTGGGGCAGAGTCCACCCTCACGGATGGGCCAGCCCCTGCACTCCGAAGTATTGACCCGCTACGCCTCTTAAAGGGAGGCTGTCACGGGACCTCCGAGGCCACTGCATCGCACCAGGCGTGCACGTGACCAAGTGCCGTGGCTTTAGAAGATAGCTGAGTGGGGACCGCGCTGTGGCACAGTAGATAAAGGCGACACCAGCATCCCTTATGGGCGCTGGTTCAAGTCCAGCTGCTCCACTTCCCATCCAGCTCCCTGCTAATGCACCTGGGAGGGCAGCGGAACATGGCCAATGCTCAGGCCCCTGCACCCACGTGGGAGACCTGAAGAAGCTCCTGGCTCCTGACTCCAGCCTGGCCCAGCCCCGGCTGTGGCAGCCATTTGGGGAGTGAGCCAGCAGATGGGAAACTTCTCTCTCTGACTTTCAAATAAATAAATACATTTTTAAAAAAGAAGATAATAGAGGAAATTCTTTGGAAAGGTGCCTCACCTCCTTGATGCTCAGACAAGCAAATGGAAAACACAGGGAGATACCCCTAACCTGTGTGGTGCTGGCACGGGACACGTGTCCCTACAGATGTAAATGGGGGAGTTCAGATGGCTGCATCCACGGTGGAAGGCTGTTTTGTTTCGTTTTAAAGATTTATTTATTTTATTTGAAAGAGTTGCTTTTAGAGGAGAGACGAGAGAGACAGAGAGAGAGAGAGAGGTCTTCCATCCAGTGGTTCACTCCCCCCAAGTGGCTGCAATGTCTGGGGCTCAGCCAGGAAGAGCCAGGAGCCAGGAGCTTCCCCTGGGTCTCCCACGTGGGTGCAGAGCCCCAAGGACCTGAGCCGTCCACTGCCCTCCCAGGTGCACCAGCAGGGAGCGGGATCAGAAGTGAAGCACCTGGGATGCTAACTGGTGCCCACACGGCCGCTGGCACTGCAGGCGGCAGCCCCAGAAGGCTGCTGGGGTACTCACTGGGCACCAGGACTCAAGGGCAGGACATCCTAGCCCTGGCCCAAGCAGGAAGTGCCCTGGTGTCCGTCCCAGGTAGGGGTGTGAGTAAGGAGAGCCATCGTCAGTTCCTGGGAGGAGACTCAGGAGCCCATGAGCAGGTGAGGGAGAGAACGGGGTGATTCCTGCTGCGGGAGGTGGGGCCTTCACCTCTGAGCTCTGGGAGAGCCATAAGAAAACCAGGGTGGGACTGCTGTCCTGCGGTGTGGGCAGGGATCTCGGTGTGGGGTGTGGGGAGGGGTTGCTGACATCGGCTGGGTGAGGGTCCTGGTGTGGGCTGGGCAGTGGCCTGCAGATGGTCTGTGTGCTGGTCTCGCAGTGTTGTGTGGGAGGCACTGTGTGTGTCTGTGGCCTGTGTCACAGTGACAGGGATGTTAAGGGGGCAGTGCTGATACACTGGGGGAATTCGGGGTGCCTGTCCTGCACCTACAGAGGCCAGGCTCCCAGGGCTGATGTGTGGTCACCTGGCCAGACTTCTGGGACAGGCCTTTGTGGTGGGGACACAGGGCAGTGAGGAGCTTGGGCCATCTCCAGGGCTGACGTCAACCATCCACACGGGGGCACTAGAGGGTGCCCGTGCCTGTGCTCTTGCCCCTTGACCTGCAGGGTCTCTTCCCTCCACCTGTTCAGATGGGCTGTGTGGGGCGTCCCCAGGGAGCCTGTGCTCCTGGCGCCTGGGGCACGGCCCCTTCTGCTGTCCTTGGGCCTTGTTCCTCATCCACTGCAGGGCCGTTCCGTCTTGGGCCCAGCTCCCCTCCCGAGGGTTGCCTCCTGCCCAACAGTGGTTCTTGGTGGTGGAAAGTTGTGTGTCACACCGTGGCTTGCGTGGTCACTCTGCGGAGGTGGCCGTGGACTCATGGGAGCAGTGAAGATGGCCCGAGTGCTTGGCCCCTGGCACCCATGTGGGAGAGCAGATGGAGTCCTGGTTTTGGCCTGGCTCCGACCTGGCTGTCGTGGCCATTTCAAGGATGAGCCAGCAGCAAGAGCCCTCTCTCTGTCTCTTTGCCTTTCAAAATACATGAATGAATACTTTGTTCTGAAAGGCAGAATTAGGGCTGGCTTTGGCACCGTGTAGGTCGCCCCTTGGGGGTCCTGTATCCTCCACAGAGCCCACAGTTCTGTCCTCACTGCTCTGCTTCCCGCTGGCGCACACCCTGGGAGGCAGCCGCGGCTGGTTCTGGGAGCTGGGTCCCTGCTGGCCGCGGGGGAGGCGCAGATTCGGTTCCAGGTTCCCTGCTTTGGCCTGGCCCAGCCCCAGCTGCTTTGGGTTTGGGAAGTGAACTGGGAAAGAAGCTCCCTCTCTGTGTCTCTGCCTCTCAACATGAACTCCAACAGTTCAAGGCAGTGTGTAGGTGATGATTCCAGCCATGTACGGGGGCCTGGAATTCCGCCACGTCCTATGTTACAACTGCAGGGAGAGACGATACACAGTCTTCCGAATCAGAAAGCGGAAGTCCCAGGAGCCAGAGCAGAGCCCAAGGCAGAGGCCTGGGGACTCCGTGTAACCCTGGTTAAACTGCCCTTGTCAGCTGGGAGAGGAGCGGCAGCACCACGCCCTGGAGCACGGCTCCCAGGGAGCGGAGCGTGGCTGTCCTCCCTGGGGTGTCTTCCCTGTGTACTGAGGCTGTGCTGACCTCCCTGGGGTGTCTTCCCTGTGTACTGAGGCTGTCCGTCCTCCCTGGGGTGTCTTCCCTGTGTACTGAGGCTGTCCGTCCTCCCTGGGGTGTCTTCCCTGTGTACTGAGGCTGTGCCGTCCTCCCTTGGGTGTCTTCCCTGTGTGCTGAGGCTGTCCGTCCTCCCTGGGGTGTCTTCCCTGAGTACTGAGGCTGTGCCGACCTCTCTGGGGTCTCTTCCCTGTGTACTCTCTTTCTCTGCGTCTCCTCTCTGTGTAACTTAGACTTTCAAATAAATAAATACATTTAAAAAAAACAGAAAGGGGTTAGCCACGTCCCTGAGATGGTACAGCACGCGGACGCAGTGGTCAGGCCGTCCTGTGAAGTGCGGGTGCATCTTGTACCTTTTGCTGCCTAGAACACAGCTTTGAGCTTTTATGATTCTGCAGACCATTTTCTAAAATGCACAAAATGTGGTGCGGTCCTAATCCAAGTTAGGGATTTATAGAGCCCTGCGACTATAGCATCCTTTTGTTTCCACATCTTTGTATGGTATTTTATCACCTAAAATTTTCTACAACCTTTGGTTGTGTAGCACTTTCTCAAGAGCTCTGTCAGTATCAATACAAAATAATTTTTTTTTTTTTTGACAGGCAGAGTGGACAGTGAGAGAGAGACAGAGAGAAAGGTCTTCCTTTTGCCATTGGTTCACCCTCCAATGGCCGCTGCCGCTGGCACACCGCACTGATCCGAAGCCAGGAGCCACGTGCTTCTCCTGGTCTCCCATGCAGGTGCAGGGCCCAAGCACTTGGGCCATCCTCCACTGCACTCCCGGGCCACAACAGAGAGCTGGCCTGGAAGAGGGGCAACCGGGACAGAATCCGGTGCCCCGACCGGGACTAGAACCCGGGGTGCCGGCGCCGCAGGTGGAGGATTAACCTATTGAGCCGCAGCGCCGGCCAACAAAGTAATTTTTAAAATGATTTAATAGGTATTCATGTAGGTGGCAGGGACCCACACACTCGGGCCGTATTCTGCTGCCTTCCTGTGTGCATTAGCAGAGAGCTGGACTCTGATGTGTGATGTTGGCATTGCTGGTGGTGGCTTGACCCACTGTGCCACGAGGCCAGCCCCTCGATTGATGTTTGCTGTTGCTTCAGTTTTTTTGTTTTTTGTTTTTGTTTTTTTTTTGATTTATTTCATTTATTTGAAAGGCAGAGTTACAGAGAGAAAGACAAAGATCTTCCTACAGCTGGTTCACTCCCTAATGGCTGTAACAGCCAGGTCGAAGCCAGGAGCTTCATCCAGGTGGGTGCAGGGGCCCAAAGACCTGGGGCATTTTCCACTGCTTTCTGAGGTGCATTAGCAGGGAGCTGGGTTGGAAGTGGAGCAGCTGGATCTCAAACTGGTGCCCATATGGGATGCAGGCGGTGGCTTTACCCGCTACGCCATAGCACCGGCCCTCTTCTGTTTTTACCAGAATCCGTGTTGCTCTGGGAGGGACTCTACTCAAGCACTTGACCATCTTCACTGCTTTTCCAGGTGCATTAACAGGGAGCTGGATCTGAGGTGGAGCAGCGGGGGCTTGAACTGCCGCTCCAGCCTGGGCTTAGCCTGCTGTGCCATGACGCTGGCCTCTGCGTGTTCTTGATTAACTGCCTGGCTGCTTTCCCGATGGCTGTCCTGGCCTGCACCCCACCAGCAGCAAGTGGGTCTCTCTGGGTCCCCGCCTGGCCTGGAGGGGTGGCATGGGCCTCTTCGCTTCATGCCTGTTGGCCTCCTTAGTGGAGTGCCCTTCGTATCCTTGACCGTGCTCCAGTGGATGTCGGTTGTTATTAGAACGGGGGAGAGTCCAGACCCAATGCTCTCCTGTATGGTTGGAGGAACCGATCACCCTGGCTGTCCTGCTGCCTCTTGGAGTCGGAAGCCAGAGCTGGAACCTCAGGCACAGGCGTGTTGAGGCAGGGTGTGCGTTCCCAGGGGGCCTGGAGCTGCCGCACACCTGCAAGGCTCCTCCGGGGCTGGGCTTGCTTCCTCGACACTCGTGGTCTCCAGGGTGTGTCTGTGATGTCTTAGGGGCTGTCTGGAGTGCAGAGGGAGCGAGGGGCCCCTGCCTGCCTCTGCCTCTTGGGTCACCTCCTGGGCCTGTCCCCGGCTGGCCTCCCCTCTCATCTTCCGCCTGCTCCTCAGTCCAGCGCGCTTGCTTTGGGGTGTGCAGGCCACAGTTCCTGCAAGGAGGTTTCGCAGGGTCTGATCACATGTATCCTTGTTCCAAGAGCCTCCTGTGGTCCGGGTGGCCTGCTAGGCAGGAGATTCTGTGTGCTCCCCCGGGTGTCAGGGCCTCACACACTCCCTTGTACGTGCTTGCTTTTCCAGGGTCTGACCTAAGGTCATCTGCTGGCCCCAAGCAACCCTGGCTCTGGACAGTTGCTTCCCAGGGCTCCCGGTTGGACAACCCTGAGGGCCCCTCTGCCCTGTCCCCACTTCCTTGTGTGTGGTTTTTTTCTTTTCAAAGATTGTTTTATTTGAAAGGCAGAGAGTGAGGGAGAGACAGACAGGGGTCTTCCATCTGCTGGTTCACGCCCAGATGGCTATAGTGGCCAGGTCTGGTCCAGGCTGAAGCCAGGAGCTTTATCTGGGTCTCTTGGGCCCAAGCACTTGGGCTATCTTCTGCTGCTTTTCCCAGGCTATTAACAGGGAGCTGGATCAGAAGTGGAGCAGCCAGGACTCAAATAGGTGCCCATATGGGATGCCAGTGTTGCGGGAGGTGCCTTACCCGCTACACCACAACACTTACCCCCCCCCCACCAGGTGCTTTTAAAAATTATATTTTCATTTTATTTGAAAGGCAAAAAAGTCGTCTATTGGTTCACTCCCAAATTCCTGTAACACAGCTGGACCAGAGTCAGGAGCTGGGATCTCCGCTGGGTCTTGTATGGAGGTGGCAGGGACTCACGTACTGGAGCTGTCACCTGCTGCCTCCCAGGGTGCACGTTAGCAGGACTTGCACCGGCACCCCGTATAGGACGCCCGTATTCTGGTCGGCAGCTTCACGGCTGTACCACGTGCCAGGCGCCTGCTTAATTGAATCGTTTGTTTTTAAGATTTATTTGAAAGGCAGACGACAGAGAGAACATGCACTTCTGTCCGCTGATTTTCTCCCTAAATGCTTGCAACAGCTGAAGCCAGGACCGCAGAGCTCCATCCTGAGTTCTCACGTGGATGCAGGGGCCCAAGGACTTGGAGCCTCGTCCCCTGCTTTCCCAGGTGCCTTAGCGGGAAGCTGGACTGGAAGTGAGGCAGCCGGGGCTTGGACCAGTGTTCTGATGTGGGATGTGGGCGCCCCCAGTGGTGGCCTAACCCCCTGTGCTGCAGTGCCCATCAGGCCTGTCTGGTGAGACCCTTGGTGGACATTTAGGGCATTTCCAGTGTTTTGTCATGGACGCGGCCCTGGCATCGAGTGGCCAGAGGGTATTCCAGGTGTCACGTGTGGATGGAGCCGGAGCCACAGTGGTGAGGGTCCTGCACCAGCTCCCTGAGCGGCCACCACCCTGCCTCCTGGGCCGCAGAGCTGCAACGCCACACGTGTCTGAGGTCCCTGGGCCTCTTGCCTCTTGAGTGGACCATGCAGACCACAGGGAGTCCTGGCCCTGAGCTTATCCATGCCTTGGCTGGGCTGCGTCGTGCCTGCCTGTCCTCAGACACACGCAGGAGGCTGAGGTGCGGAGTGTATCCTCAGCAGACCTGCTGGTTAGTGAGGAGACAGGCTGGGCCAAAGAGCGCCCCGGAGCCCAGCCACCCCCCTTGCCGGACACTGCTGTTCCTGTCAGGGACATGAGTGGCGGAGTGTTTAGTGGTGATGGGAGAGGGATGGCTAGCAGTTGGCTGCAGGCGCCTCCTGTCTAGCCCTTCAGACTGTCTGGGAATGGTGACCCTGGTGGGAGGTCAGATGCTGGGCCTTGCTGGTGAGGCCTAGTGCGTGCCCTGTTTCCCTGTGTGGAGGAGGGTGGGGCTGCAGCTGCTCCCGGTGCAAGGCGAGGTGTGTCTGTCCTGGGGCTGCTGAAGGCCACTGGCCCTGCGTGCAGACGGAGGGCACGGCCAGAGCCTTTCAGCGTCGCACTCGCGCGACTTGCCTGGGCTCAGAGCTGAGGCGTGGAAGACATGGGCCAGATCCTGCCTGTGCAGCATTGCGGGGGTCTCTGGGGGCCGGTGGGGGAGCTGCCTGTGCACTCGCCGGGTGCCGGGACTGTGGCCACCGACGGGGCCTCCCGGCTCTGTGCTGTGGGTGTCTGTCTTGCGGCTGGGAAGCCATCCTTGGTGAAGTGCGGGCAGCAAGGTTCAGGTAGGCATGAGGCGGTTTGGCTGTCCTGTCCCCGCTGGGGCTGGCCCTGGTCAGCGAGGCCAGGCAGGCCGAGTTTGGGGAAGTGGATGTGTTGTGGGAAGCTGGGCCCTGAGGCTCACCATGGCGGGGCCCAGCCCTGCCTGGGCCTGCCTGGGCCCCTTTGCCGTTCGAGCAGGCAGTGGGCCCCAGAGCGGGGCAGGGGCCTGCGCAGGTTTGTGTACAGTGTGCTTTCGGGCCGCTCCGCCAGGAGTCCCAGAGTCTCGGTGCTGCCTCTAGCGTCTCACAGGTGCCTTCCAGTGTGGAGGCCAGAGCACAGTGGGGGCTGTGCCTCGGGTGCTGTGTGCGGGTGCTCTGCGGGGGGGTGCTGTGTGCGGGTGCTCCATGCGGGTGCTCTGTGTACAGGGTGTTCATGGGGGTGCTCCGTGTGGGGGTGCTCTGTATGGGGGGTGCTCTGTGCGGGTGCTCCATGGAGGGTGTTCCATGTACAGGGTGCTCCATGGAGGGTGCTCATGGGGGGTGCTCCGTGTGGGGGTGCTCTGTGTACAGGGTGTTCATGGGGGTGCTCCGTGTGGGGGTGCTCCATGGGGGGTGCTCTGTATGGGGTGCTCTGTGCGGGTGCTCCATGTATGGGGTGCTCCGTGTGGGGGTGCTCCATGGAGGGTGTTCCATGTACAGGGTGCTCTGTGTGGGATGCTCTGTGTGATGGTTGTGAAGTCCTGTTCTTCCCCAGCTTGGCCAGCGGTGGGGGCTGGGCAGGGGCAGCGTGCCCTGCTTTGGGCCTGGGCTCTCCCTGGGAGGGGTAGGGCGTGGGGGCTGCCATCCAGGTGGCTTCCCTGGCAGGCCCAAAGCCACCAACAGCTGCGAGGTGGAAGTCCCACCCTGCCAGCCTGTGGGGAGGAGGGGTGTGCTGTGGGCGGCGGCAGGGCGGGCACCTGTGCTGGGTGGGTCTCTGGTGTGACAGCAGGCCTGCAGAGCCCAGCAGGGTGTGGGCTCCGGGGTGGGGCAGGGGCGCACCTCACGTGGCACAGGGTGGGGCAGCGGCCTTGCTGGCCCAATCCCGAGAGCCTCTGAGACCAGCCTTGTGGAGGGGACCAGGTGTCGGCAGGTTGCACCTGTCAGGTGAGCTCTCAGGTAAACTGGGGCACCTGAGCAGGACGGACTGGCCTGGGACAGGCCCCTCCCTGGAGGAAGGGGGCATTCGCTGTGACCCCTGCCTGCTCCCCTGGTAGGCCTACATGGGCAGCCCAGTCACCATGCCCTGGACCTCTACTGTAGCCCCTCGTGGAGAAAGCATTGACTGGCCTGGTGAGGAAGACAGCAGATGCCAGACAGCGAGGGCCAGGGTGCTGGTCAGGGCGGGCTGAGGCCGGGAGGCTCCTGGCAGTCCTGAGGGGCCAGGGAGGAGCTTGCCCAGTCCCAGGCAGGCCTGGCTCTGGAGGGAGGGTGGCCTCGTGTGTGGCTGGGCTCTCTCAGCTGCACAGCCCTTCTGGAGAGAAGGTGGGGGAGTGCGAGAGGCCCCTCCCTCGGCCCTCTGCTGTGGTGGGGGGCAGGTGGGGCGCGCAGGTGGGCTTCACCCGGAGCTGGGCCCTGGGCGCAGCCCTCATTCGCTCCCTCGTCCTTTGCTTCTCAGGTGTGTGCGGCTGCTGCGGGGACGGCTCTGCTGAGGACGGCGCAGCGGGCCCACCTGTGCCCAGGAGCCTGACTTCCTGGCTCTGCGGCCACGCCTCCCCACTAGGACTGTTGCACTGACTGTGGGAGGCAGGCCCGAGAGGCAGGCGCTGACCACGGCTGCTGCCGGATTCCAGCCAGGCTCCAGAGGCTCTGGGGCTCATTGCCGATGGGCCCTGCCCTGCTTCCTGCCCGGCACGGTGCCAGGAAGCTGGGACTTCGTTATCTGGGCAATTAGCTTGAGACCCTGGACTGCGGCTGGCCAGGTCTTGGGGCTGTGCACCCTGACCCCAAGAGGACGGCAAGGTGCCGCCCTGCACAGGCCCTGCAGGTTGATCAGTTGACAGGCAGGCCGGGCTGGGGGGCGGCTGCGGGCGCCTCCCCCGTGCTGTTGGGGCTGTGCCCCCAAGGCTGCCGGTTCCTGGTCACAGTGTGGGGTCTTCCCGACCCAGCCTTGCCGGGGCAGAGGGCACCAAGCCTTGGCAAGGGGATGCCCTCAAGGGTGCCCGTGCAGCCAGCTGCCCCACCCCTCAGGCCTGGCCTGGCCCCTGGGCCCCCTACTTTGGTGCCCCACGCAGCCCCGTGGGCAGGCAGCCCGCGCCATGGCCGAGCACCTGGAGCTGCTGGCGGAGATGCCGCTGGTGGGCAGGATGAGCACCCAGGAGCGGCTGAAGCACGCCCAGAAGCGCCGAGCCCAGCAGGTGAAGATGTGGGCCCAGGCGGAGAAGGAGGCCCCGGGCAGGAAGGGGCCGGGGGAGCAGCCACGGGAAGAGACGGCCGGCCAGGGGCCCCGGAAGCGGGTCCTCTTCCCTCCCAGTGTGGCCCTGCTGGAGGCCGCTGCCCGGAATGACCTGGAGGAGGGTGAGTGTGGTGGAGCTTCAGGGCCGTGCAGTCTGTGGGCGGCCACTCCTGCCCGTCTGAGAGTGGCCCGGCTGCCTCGGCCGTGGGTGCCCCGAGTGTGTGCCGGCCCACGCAGAGGTCCTGTGCTGAGGCAGCCGAGTTGCTGGCGGCAAGGGCACAGGTTGGGCCGTGGGAGCCTGCAGGAGACCCTTGTGCTTGGCTCGGCTGGGTGCGGGGTGGGGGCCACGATGCCCAGGACAGTCTTGTTCCTGCCCGCGCTGGGAGGCGGGGTGAGGAGGTGCTGGGGATGGGCCCCAGGCCGGGCAACGAGGTTCCGAAGGCTCTGGGTGCCGCCTGCACCCGCAGAAGGAGCTGGGGGCAGGGAGCCAGGCGTGGGCTTGTGGGCAGGCTGCTGCACGGCAGGGCCCCTGGGCTCTGAGGGGCAGGAGGGGGATGGGCACGGTGCTCCTGGGCCTGAGTCGGCGCCTCTGCTGTCCTGCTGTCCTCCCCTTCCCGCTCCCCTGGGGCCTGAGCAGGCACTGCCTGACGCCACGTCCCCTTCCTGCAGTCCAGCAGCTCCTCAGCCGCGGGGTCAGCCCTGACCTGGCCAACGAGGACGGCCTGACGGCGCTGCACCAGGTAGCGTGTGGTGGGTGTGGGCGGCGTGCTGGGTGGGGCGGGTGCTGGGCCGTGCGCGCCGCTCAGGCTCCCCACGTGCAGTGCTGCATCGACGACTTCGGCGAGATGGTGCAGCAGCTCCTGGAGGCGGGGGCCGACGTCAACGCCTGCGACAGCGAGTGCTGGACGCCCCTGCACGCCGCGGCCACCTGCGGCCACCTGCACCTGGTGGAGCTGCTCATCGCCCGGTAGGGCCCACGGCTCTCCCCGGCACCCTGGGGAGTCGGGATGGGTCTTGCGTCTGTGGAGAGATGCTGCTGTGGGGGCATTGGTGAGCAGGCAGGTGGGAAGGGACACCTGGGCACAGTGAGGCTTTGGCTCTTCGCCAGGGTCCACGCCCCTCCAGTAGGACAGACTCGGGGCTTAGGTCTCCTGGGAGTGCTCCAGGCCAGGGTGGGCGGGTGTGTGGCGGGCGGCAGCCCCCGTCACTCAGGGCCTCTGTGGGGAGGGGTGCACCAGGTGCTCGTCAGGCAGTGCTGGCTCTGCCCCCCATGCACACGGGCCTTCCAGCAGAACCAGGGCCCGCTCCCCAACAGCTTTGTAGTCCGGTGTCTTGACTCCTGCACCCCTCAGCAGGTGGGCCACGTCCCCTGCTTCTGGGGACCTGGAGCCCAGGTGGAGACTGCAGGGTGGGCTGTGTGGCTTCGCGCCAGGGTGGGTGCAGGCAGAGGGGAGCCGGAGATCTCCAGAGGCAGCCCTCCCCTGGGCCTGGGGGAGGGGCCTGGTTTTGTGGACGAGGGTCCCAGGACCAGCAGCCGCTCCGTCCCCCTGCAGTGGCGCCGATCTCCTGGCCGTCAACGCGGATGGGAACATGCCCTACGACCTGTGCGAAGACGAGCGGACGCTGGACTGCCTGGAGACTGCCATGGCCAGCCGTGGTGGGTGCACGTGGTGGTCCCCGTGCCTGGGGACGGGGGGTCCTGGGGACGCCCCCTCTGAGCCTGATGCCCCACAGGCATCACCCAGGAGGGCATTGAGGAGGCCCGGGCGGTGCCGGAGCTGCGGGTGCTGGAGGACATTCGGAGCTTGCTGCGGGCTGGGGCCAGCCTCGATGGGCCTGTGGACCATGGGGCCACGCTGGTGAGGACCCAGCCGCCTGAGTGGGGGTGGGGTGGGGGGGCCTGCCGGAGGGGCCAGGACTCAGCACTGGGTCTTGCCTGTAGCTGCACATCGCGGCCGCCAACGGGTTCAGCGAGGCAGCCGCTCTGCTGTTGGAGCATGGAGCCAGCCTGCACGCCCAGGACCGCGACGGCTGGGAGCCACTGCACGCCGCGGCCTACTGGGGCCAGGTGGGTGCTGCGGCTGGGGGCGGGGGGCGGGGGGCACGCCCTGCTGCAGACCCCTCAGCAGCCCGGCTGGTGGCCCACAGGTGCACCTGGTGGAGCTGCTTGTGGCGCACGGGGCCGACCTGAATGCGAAGTCCCTGCTGGATGAGACGCCCCTGGGTGAGCTGGGGCTGCCTGTACCTGGCAGGGGGACGGGCGGGCTCCCGTGACACCGTGCCTTCTCCGCAGACGTGTGCGGCGACGAGGAGGTGCGGGCCAAGCTGCTGGAGCTGAAGCACAAGCACGACGCCCTCCTGCGCTCCCAGGGCCGCCAGCGCTCCCTGCTGCGCCGGCGCACGTCCAGCGCAGGCAGCCGCGGGTGAGTGTGTGGGCTGCCGGCCGGCAGGCAGGGCCCGGCAGGGGCTCAGGCCGAGTAACCCTCCCTTCCCCTGCCCTCCTGCGAGCAGGAAGGTGGTGAGGAGGGTGAGCCTCACGCAGCGCACCGACATGTACCGCAAGGAGCACGCTCAGGAGGCCGTGGTGTGGCAGCAGCCGGCGCCGCCGCAGGACGACGAGGACCGCCGGGCGGACGCTGAGCTCCAGCCAGCGCCCTTGGAGGTGAGCGTCCCCCGGGCAGGCCCGGCGGACGGCCTGGGCTGCGGCCTGACGGCAGGGGCCCTGCCACCCCCAGCGAAGGCCTCTCCTGACAGCTCGGCCCCGCCCACAGGACAACCCCGAGGTGCTCCGGCCACACAACGGCCGAGTAGGGGGCTCTCCAGGGGGCCACCTGTACTCCAAGCGGCTGGACCGGAGCGTCTCCTACCAGCTCAGCCCTCTGGAGAACAGCACGCCGGAGGCCCCGGCCCGGGACAAGGCCCACCACACCCTGGCAGAGCTGAAGCGCCAGCGAGCGGCCGCCAAGCTACAGCGTCCTCCAGCCGCCGGGCCCGAGGCCCCGGAGGCCCCGGAGCCCCCGGAGCACAGCCCGCCTGCTGACACTGAGAGCCCCCACCCCGACTGTGGCGTCGGGGCCTGCGGGGACCCGCCCCTGCTCAGGCTCACCGCCCCCTTGGAGGAGGCCCCTGTGGAGAAGAGGCCGTGCTGCCTGCTCATGTGAGGGCTGCCTGCCCTGGCTGCCGGCGCCCGGGACGGACCTGGCCAGCCATGCCCAGGGCTTCTGGCTGCAGAGACTATGCTGGGATTCTGATAAAGGGCTGCTTGGCCACGGAGCCTTGTTGTGTGTCTCACCTGGGCCACCGTCCCCACAGTGGGAGCAGGTGTGCTGCTCAGCTGGGCACGCCCGTCCCAACGAGCTCGGGAAGCCTGTGGGTGCGTGCCGGGGCCCGCACGTGGCAGTCCCGGCGCTCTGGGAGGGGCCCACAGCCCTGTGCAGGAAGCCTCAGTGCTCCCCTCCTGAGTCCTGCCTTCCGGAAGGAGCAGGGCGCTTTGGGGGGCCACTCCTTGGGGACCAAGGCTGAGGGTGGCCGTGCCAGGGGGCGGAGACCCCAGCCTGGAAGGGGAGGTGGTTTTCCCAGGACTGCTGGGCCCGAGCCAGAGGGGCAGAGCAGGCACAAGGCTGGCATTGCACACTTCCCTGGGGGAGGGGGCGGGTCCGTCGTCGCTGGCGTGTCGCCCTGATCCTGGCTGCCAGCTTCCGCCTGGGGTGGGACAGGGGACAGGCAGTTGGCCACTTGGGCTCCAAGCTGGCTGGGCACAGTGTGCCAGAGTGAGAGGGGCCCCTAAGGGGTCTCAAGAGGGAGGGCTGAGGGCACTGCCAGTTCATGTCCATGGCGGTAGCTTTGCACACCCGCCGGTGCCGGGGGGCATGGGTGTGAGCTACTGGCCTCTCCCCCCGTCCCCTGCTGGGCACTGACTGGGTCAGCCCAGTGTCCTGAGGGCCCGCCCTTCTCCTGGCACAGTGGTTGGAGAGCTGCTGTCCTTAGGTCTGGGGGAGGGCCAGGAGCTGGCTGCCGGTTAAATTTAGTGTGTGGGGCGGTACAGCTGCCCAAGGTCCACCTGCCTCGAGGCTGCCACTTGGGCCGCACTGCCGGGAGGCGGGCAGGGGCTGGCTCTGCCTGGGGCTGGGCCACGTTAACCTGTGCTCCAGCCCGAGGGCCAGCTCTGCACGGGGAGGCTGTGGTGGCGGCAGGGCGGAAAGGTGCAGGTGAGAGACAGGTGGGCCAGCCCCGCAGGGAGGGATCCTGACGGCCTCTCTCCGCCGGCTCCAGGCGCCGGCCTCCTGACCCTGCTGACCCTCCTGTCAGGCGCCTGGCTGTGCCATCCTGGCTGTGCCCTGGGCCTCTGGAGGTGGGGCTCCGAGGACCTATCCCGGCAGCTTCCTGCGCGCTCCACCAATCAGGGGCAGGAGAAGGGAAACTTGGGTCACCTCTGGCCCCGGGTGTGGCCCCAAGGGCAGCCCCAGGGTGGAGGCCCCGGCGCTCCAGGCCCTTGCAGTGCTGCCTGGGGGACCAAGGTCCAACCCTGTGCTCCTGCAGCCTCTGGTGTGGCTGCCAGCTCCTCACCCCCTCCCCCAGTGCCCCCAGGATTCCTAAGGCTTGGCTCAGTTACCTAGGAGACGGGTCTGCTGGCCCCAGCAAAGATGGGGTTGCCAAGAGGACTAGGCCTCGGCCGGGCCCTGCTGGGGTAAACCTCCATCCTCCCTGGACCCGCTGGGCCCGGCCCCCACCCCTCAGCTGTGGCTCCTCGGCTGTCCCTACCCCCCATGTGGGTCTCCTGCTCCCCTGCCCCGGGGATGCGGGGCGGGCACTGGGCCTGGCGCCAAGCCCCGCCTGCCACCTCACCCACTCCCTCTGGCTCCCTGGGGCAGAACTGCGCCCTGGCGGATGGGGTGGGGCCAGGCAGCCCCAGCCCCTTCAGCCGGGCTCCAGCAGAGTGGGCGCCCCTGCCAGGCTCCCACCCTCCCAGTCCTGGCCTGCGGAGCCTGTCAGACAGCCGCCACTCTACCCACTTCTTGGTCCTGCTGCCTTCTGAGCTGCCTTCCCACCTGGTCTGAGCAGAACCATGGCCTTGAGAGCAGGTGACCAGAGCAAGGTCGCAAGATGTGGGCTGAAGGAGAAGGTGCTGACGCTGGACACCATGAACCCCTGCGTGCGGAAGGTGGAGTACGCCGTGCGCGGCCCCATAGTGCTGCGCGCCTTGGAGCTGGAGCAGGAGCTGCGCCAGGTACGGTCCTGGGCCCCCGCTGCTGTGCTGGCGGCGCCTGGGCCCCAGGCTCGGCCCGGCCCGGCCCAGGGGTGCACGGGGCTGTGGGGTCCGACCTGCCTGCTTCCCGCTCCCAGGGTGTGAAGAAGCCCTTCACCGAGGTGATCCGCGCCAACATCGGCGACGCGCAGGCTATGGGTCAGAAACCCATCACCTTCCTGCGCCAGGTGAGGCTGCTGTGCGGCCGCTGCCCCCGCCCGCTTGCCCGCCCTGCGCCCTGCGCCCGCGCTCAGCGCCTGTCCTCCCAGGTGCTGGCCCTGTGTGTCAACCCCGACCTCCTGAGCAGCCCTGACTTCCCCGCTGACGCCAAGAGGAGGGCAGAGCGCATCCTGCAGGCGTGCGGGGGCCACAGCCTGGGTGAGGGCTGGTGCCGCAGGGCGGTCTGGGCGGGCAGGTTGCGGGGCCTTGGCCACCCTCACGGGCCTCTGCGTCTCGCCCCGGCCCGGTCCAGGAGCCTACAGCATCAGCTCTGGCATCCAGCTGATCCGCGAGGACGTGGCCCGGTACATCGAGAGGCGCGATGGAGGCATCCCCGCCAACCCCAGCAACATCTTCCTGTCCACGGGCGCCAGCGACGCCATCGTGGTGGGTCAGGCCAGGGGGACACGCGCGGGCGACCCGGGGCAGGGCGTGGGTGCGGCCCGGGGCCCGCCAACCCCGCCTTCTCCCCTGTGCCCGCAGACGGTGCTGAAGTTGCTGGTGGCCGGCGAGGGCCGCACGCGCACGGGCGTGCTCATCCCCATCCCGCAGTACCCGCTCTACTCGGCCGCGCTGGCCGAGCTGAACGCGGTGCAGGTGGACTACTATCTGGACGAGGAGCGAGCCTGGGCGCTCGACGTGGCCGAGCTGCGGCGCGCGCTGCGCCAGGCTCGTGACCGCTGCTGCCCGCGCGCGCTCTGCGTCATCAACCCTGGCAACCCCACCGGTGCGCCCCGCCCGCCCTGACGTGCGCCCTGCCCCGCACGCCCAGTCTCTCCTCGCTCCGGCCCGGCCCGGCCCGGCCCCGACATGCGCCCTGGGCTGACCCTGCGCGCGCTGTTTCCCCCGCACCCCAGGGCAGGTGCAGACCCGCGAATGCATCGAGGCGGTGATCCGCTTCGCCTTCGAGGAGCGGCTCTTCCTGATGGCTGATGAGGTGCGGGCGGCAGCGAGAGCCCGGGGAGGGTGGGCTGGCCGCGGCCCCGCGTGACGCCCGCCGCCCCGCAGGTGTACCAGGACAACGTGTATGCCGAGGGCTCGCAGTTCCACTCGTTCAAGAAGGTGCTGGCGGAGCTGGGGCCGCCGTACGCGACGCAGCAGGAGCTGGCCTCTTTCCACTCGGCCTCCAAGGGCTACATGGGCGAGTGCGTGCGGGCCCGCCGGGGGTGTGGGCCGCGCCCCAGCTCAGCCGCCCTCCTCGACGCCCGCCCTCGCCCCGCAGGTGCGGGTTCCGCGGTGGCTACGTCGAGGTGGTGAACATGGACCCCGCAGTCCAGCAGCAAATGCTGAAGCTCATGAGCGTGCGGCTGTGCCCCCCGGTGCCGGGCCAGGCCCTGCTGGACATGGTGGTCAGCCCGCCTGAGCCCTCCGACCCCTCCTTCGCGCAGTTCCAGGCGGTGAGCGGGCGGGGGCAGCAGGCGGGGGTCGGGAAGACGCCGTGCCCCCCGGCCTGCTGCGCTGACCGTGGGTCCCTCCGCGGCCGCAGGAAAAGCAGGCGGTGCTGGCCGAGCTGGCGGCCAAGGCCAAGCTCACCGAGCAGGTCTTCAACCAGGCTCCGGGCATTCGCTGCAACCCGGTGCAGGGCGCCATGTACTCTTTCCCGCGCATGCAGCTGCCCCCGCGCGCCGTGCAGCGCGCCCAGGTGGGCCGGGGCCGGGCAGGGGCGGGGCTGGGCGGGGGCGGGGGGAGGCCGAGGCCCTGCCCCCTGACCCGCACTGGCCTCCCCAGGAGCTGGGCGTGGCCCCCGACATGTTCTTCTGCCTGCGCCTGCTGGAGGAGACCGGTATCTGCGTGGTGCCTGGGAGCGGCTTTGGGCAGCGGGAAGGCACCTACCACTTCCGGTGAGGCCCTGACTCTTCCCCGTGCCCCCGCCACCCCCCCCCCCCGCCTCGCCTCGCCCCGCCCCGCCGCTGACGCCGCCCCTTTCAGGATGACCATCCTGCCCCCCATGGACAAGCTGCGGCTGCTGCTGGAGAAGCTGAGCCAGTTCTACGCCAAGTTCACCCGGGAGTACTCTTGAGGGGCCCGGCCGCACTGGCCGCCTGGGGGCTGGGCACCTGTCCTGTGGGTCCCCAATAAAGCACGCGGCAGCCTGGCCCTTCGGAAGCTGTGTGGACGGCTCTGCGTTGTCCATCCTGCCTGTCTCCGGCCCGCGGCGGCCACCTGCCCTCCTGGGCTGGGTCTCCATCGTGGCCTCACATGAAAACCAGATGCCCAGTGAGGGGTGCACAGGCAGTGGTGCGAGACCCCCGGGCAGCACAGCCATTTCCTGAGGGAGACGCAGGTGTGCCGGCCTGCCACCTGCACCACGGGTGCCCCACGTCTGCATCATCTGGCTCATGTGTCATGCTTGTCACATCTGTATCGTGTGTGTGTTTGCCTCGTCCTGCCATCTGCATGATGTGTGCCTCACGTCTACCTCATGTCTCCTGTTTGTGGCATGTCTGTCCCATGTGTGCCTCAACTCTGGCAGCAGAGAAGTTGGCTGGACAGGGTGGCCAACCTGACAGGGACTTGACTTGCCTATATATATATAGTTTACTTTATTTTTTATTTTTTTGACAGGCAGAGTGGACAGTGAGAGAGAGACAGAGAGAAAGGTCTTTGCCGTTGGTTCACCCCCAGTGGCTGCTGCGGCCGGCACACTGCGCTGATCCGATGGCAGGAGCCAGGAGCCAGGTGCTTCTCCTGGTCTCCCATGGGGTGCGGGGCCCAAGCACTTGGGCCATCCTCCACTGCACTCCCTGGCCACAGCAGAGAGCTGGCCTGGAAGAGGGGCAACCGGGACAGAATCTGGCGCCCAGTATTTATATATTTTTGAAAGGTAGAATTACAGAGAGGGAGACAGAAGTCTTCTGTTCCCTTGTTCACTCCCCCAATGGCTGGAGTTGGGCTGATCCAAAGCCAGGCGCTCCATCTGGGTCTCCCCTGTGGCTGCAGCCCCACCCCCCCGCACTTGGGCCATCTTCACGGCTTTCCCAGGTGCATCAGCAGGGAGCTGGATCCAAAGTGGAACAGCTGGGACTCGAACCCGCGTCCATATGGGATAAAGAGCTGCAGGCAGCAGCTTCACTGGCTACACAGCGTCAGCCCCTTGGCTTGCCTCTTAACTAGAGCAACAGTGGTGGGCCCCACCTGGGGGGGCCGCAGGGGAAGCCCCCCAGCATCTGAGCAGGCTTGTCCTGGGGAGGGGCAGGCCTGTCCTCACCCTGGGACACAGGTGGGGGCCTACTGTGTGCAGGGACTTGGTCCCCACTGAGGGAGGGCACGTGGGCCAAGGACACGCCTGGAGGACAGAAGACCTGGTCAGCGCTCCAGCAGGGGCTGGGCTGGCTCGCAGCCTGGCGGGGGCGGGGGCTCGGGCTCCACCGCCATCCTGGCCGGCACAGCCTGGGCAGCAGGGGCTGCAGGGGTGCCCCGTCGGCTGGGCTGGCCAGGCGCGTCCGGCCTTGTGGCGGGACACAGGAGAGCGCCGTGGGCAGCACCCTCACCTTTCCCGCAGGCCCCTCCCTTCATCCCTGTGACCACTACCTCCGGGAGGGGCTAGAGCCACGAGCGCGGCCGCCGACCCCACGGGCTGCGGCGGGCAAGGACACGAGGGAGGACCTCCGGGCTGATTGTGCAGGGCCTCCACGTACGCGGGCTGGGCGGTGATCTCGCGGCGCCGGCCCCGCCCCCAGCCGCTTCCGGAAGCCGCGCAAGGCTTGCCGGGAGTCGCAGGCGCTCCTGAGCCGGCTCGCGTCCTTCCGGTCCCCGACGCCCCCGGCCCCAGCCCAGACCCCCATGCAGGTGTGACCCGACCAAGCCGATGGGCCCGGCCCGACCATGCGGGGGAAGCTGCTGCTTCTGGCCGGTCTCTACCTGGTGCAGGGCCTGCCCTACGGGCTCCAGTCCGGCCTGCTGCCCATCCTGCTGCGGGCCCGCGGCCTGTCGCTGACGCGCGTGGGGCTAGCCAAGGCACTGTACGCACCGTGGCTGTTCAAGCTGGCGTGGGCCCCGCTGGTGGACAGGCGGGGCTCCCCGCGGGCCTGGCTGGCGCTCAGCACGGCCGCCCTAGGCCTGGTGTGTGGGCTGCTGGCTGCCCTGCCTCCTGCCCAAGACGGCCAGGCTGCGATGCCCATCCCTGTGGCCGGGCTGCTGCTGTTACTGAACCTGGCCGCGGCGGTGCAGGACGTGGCCCTGGACACACTGGCCGTGCAGCTCCTGGAGCCCACGGAGCTGGGGCCCGGCAACACCGTGCAGGTGGTCGCCTACAAGCTGGGGGCGGCACTGGCGGGGGGCGGGCTGCTCGCCCTCCTGCCCACGCTGTCCTGGCCGCCGCTCTTTCTGCTCCTGGCTGCCACCTACTGGCTGGCCGCTGCCCTGGCATGGGCAGCCCCAGCCATCCGCCAGCGGCCGCCGCCGCCTCAGCTCGCAGAGCCACACCCCCTTGGGAAAGCCCCCCATCTCCTGCAGGGCTTGCTGGCTGTGCCTGGGACCATGTGGACGGCAGGTTTTGTGTCCACCTACAAGCTGGGTGAGTGAAGCCTCAAGTCAGGCGGCAGCACGGCTCCCTGTGGGGTGTGGGCTGCTGCAGCTCAGGGTCTCCCGCAGGCGAGCAGGGCGCCGGCAGCCTGCTGCCCCTCCTCCTGCTGGACCGCGGCGCCTCCGCCCCCGAGCTGGGGCTCTGGAACGGCGTGGGCGCCGTGGCCTGCTCCATCGCTGGCTCTGCCCTGGCCGGGGCCCTGCTAGCCAGACACTGGTGAGCGCCCTGGACAGCCCCCCCACCCCCGCCACCTGCTCCCCACCCCCCAGTGGCTCCATGTCCCCACCCCCGCCCCGTCCCAGGCGGCCGCTGCCCCTGCTGAGGTCACTGCTGCGGCTCCGCCTCGGGGGCCTGGCCTGCCAGACCGTCCTGCTCTTCCACTTGGACTCCCCAGATGCCAGCGTGGGCCCTGCCTCCGTCCTGAGAGGTAAGGGGCTGGCCTCGGGGAGGGAGGGCTGGGAGCCTGGGCCCTGTGACCAGTCCCCCCCCCCCCAGGTGCAGCCTTGCTGAGTCTGTGCCTGCAGCACTTCCTGGGGGGCCTGGTCACCACCGTCACCTTCACCGTGATGATGCGCTGCAGTCAGCGGGCGCCCAGGGCCCTGCAGGTGAGGGCGTGAGGTGGGGGCGCCCGGGGCCGCTGGCTGGGCAGCTGTGCAGGCTCTGACCCCGCCCCCACCACAGGCCACGCACTACAGCCTCCTGGCCACGCTGGAGCTGCTCGGGAAGCTGCTGCTGGGGGCCCTGTCTGGAGCCCTGGCCGACGGCCTGGGCCTGCGGCTCTGCTTCTCTCTGCTGCTCGCACTGTCGGCCCTGCCCCTGCTGGACCTTGGCCTGGCCCCCAGCACGCTGGCCTGAGCCAATAAAGCAGGGCGTGCCGTGGCCCGAGTGCTGTGTCTGGACGTGTTGGGTGCCTTTTATTCTGCACTTTGCAGCCTGCCTGTCCACCCGCCCCCGTGCTTGTCCCTGCTGTGCCCCCCCCCCCCCCCGGCAGTCAGCGGCACGGCGGCAGGAGCTCCTCTGTGGCCAGGCGCACCAGCCCGTGGAAGTCCAGGTGCAGATACTTCCTCCAGAAGCGCTGGTCCCGCCCGTACACCTGGGCGGGGTAGCAGGGGCTTCCTGCAAGGGAGGAGCGTGCGGAGCTGAGCTGGGGGCCGCCTCCGCCCCAGCCCCCGGCCCTAGGCTGGCCCTGCGCCCTCACCGATGCCGTGGAAGATGCGGGCCAGGGCCCTGCCCGAGAACCTCTCCTCGGGCCGCAGGGACAGGAGCAGGCGGATGTCGCGGCGGATCTGCTCCTCCCAGTCCTGCAGCTGCGGGCGGGCGGGCACGTCAGTCTCCCCAGGCCCCCTGGCACCGTGGCTCACACAGCCAAGGCCCTGGGTGGCCTGGGGAACCTGGAGCCAGGCTCACCCAATCTGGACTCACTCTGGCCTGCCCCAGCTCCGGTGCCTGCTGGTCCTCAAGTCCCAGCTCCTCGGCCTCTCCCCCTTCTTCCTCAAAGTAGCGGCCGAGCAGGGCCTTGAGCCGGGCGCTGCGCTCCTCGTCCACCTGCTCCAGGCAGGGCCCGCAGCTGGGGAAGGCCACGCTGCAGAGACAAGCCTGTCAGAACCGGGCTGCACAGCTGGCCCGTCCCCAGCTCTGGCCACTCTCTCCCACCTGCGAAAGGCCTGGAAGGTCTGGCACAGGCGAGCCAGGGCCTTGCGCTCACGGGCCTGCACACAGCCATACAGGAAGTCGCAGATCTGGTCCAAGTCCTCTGCCCTCAGGTCGCCGGGGCTCCGCAGGTGGAAGGCCGGCTCCTTGAACTCCACCAGCACACCTGTGCCCCTGGGTGCACCTGCCAAAAGCGCAGCGTCCCAAGCTGGCAGGCAGCAGGGCCTGGGCTGGGCTGGGCTGGGGGGGCTGGGCTCACCTCTCCTGGACTCTGGGTCCCACTGCAGCTGGCGGAGAGCCCGCTGCACAGAGGCCAGCTCCCAGCCGCTCGCGTCCACCAGCTCCTGCATGTCCAACTCCACAGAACTGCGGCTGTGCCTGGGGTCCTCAGGTGACCACTGGGCGAAGTGTGCAGCCAGAGGGGGACACCTGTGCCCGGGGTGGGGGGTGGGAGCACACATCAGACCAGCAGCCCCTTCCTCTGTCCCCGTCCCCAGCCTGGGGGGGGGGTGCTCACCTATGGGCAAGGGCCTGGAGCTGAGCGGGGCCCCCAGGGCAGCGCAGATGGCAGTGGGTGTGGGCGGCGGGCAGCAGCTCCAGCCAGTGCCGAGGGTGCAGCTCCAGGTAACACAGCAGAGTCTCTATGGCTAGGGCCAGAGCAGGGCTCAGGGCACACAGGATGGGGCCCTCCTCACACCCCAGGCCCTCCTCCGGGTCCCTCACCCTCCTCCGGCATGTCCAGTGCCTGCACTGTCTGCTGTGCTGGGAGCAGCCGCTCGTGACCAGAGCAGGCTCTCCTGCCGGACGCGGGGGCTGCCTGCTGGCCGTGGTGCCGCTGGGCCTCCTGGGAGGGGGGGCCTGCCGCGGGCCTCTCGCCGCCCACACCTCCCTCCTGGGCTGGGAGCAGCTGGGAGCAGGTGCAGGGCGCAAACGCCCACTGCACCAGCTTCTTCACGGCCAGGAAGTCCGTGCCGTCAGCGTGCACGTGTCTGCGCAGCTCCCGGAGGTCTTCACCCTGCAGGGGACAGTCGTGAGGAGCGGCCAGGGTGGCGGACACCCCCGCGGCCAGGAGGGGGACCAACCTGGGGCTGCAGGAAGAGGTGGCAGTGGGCAGGCTGCCCGTCACGCCCAGCCCGGCCCACGGCCTGCACGTAGCTCTCGACGCTCGGGGGCAGCCCCAGGTGCAGCACGGCCCGCACATCCGGCCGGTCCAGCCCCATCCCGAAGGCCACCGTGGCCACCACCACGCGCAGCTGGCCCTGCATGAACGCCCGCTGCACGCGCCGCCGCTCCTGGCTCAGCATGCCGGCGTGGTAGGCTTGGGCCACGGCCTCTGGAGAAGGCAGACAGGCAGCCGCTGGCACGAAGGCATGGGTGCCCAGGCGGAGTCCTCAGGGGCCCCAGCCCTGCCTGCCTCACCTGCGGGCCCCAGGCCCGGAGCCCCACGCAGGCAGGTTCGCAGGAGCGCGGCGATCCGCTCCGTGTCCTCGCGCCGGATGCAGTACACGATGATGGAATCCAGCGCCCGGAAGCGCTCGCCCTGCAGTAGCGTCACCACAGCCTGCGGAGGAGCAGTGTCAGAGCGGCCGCCTGCAGGGGCCCCGGGGCCCCTGGGCTGTGCACACCCACCTGCTCGGGGTCCCTGTCCATGGACACGGAGAGATGCAGATTCGGGGGGATGGCAACCGGCCCGCCGAGGCCCAGCTCCTCAGCCACGCCCAGGTGCTGGGCCACGTCACGGGCAGTGCTCCGTGTGGCGGTGGCTGTGAGGCCCAGGAAACAGCGCACGCCCATGCGTTCCCGAAGCACCTG
Source organism: Oryctolagus cuniculus (assembly GCF_051225735.1). Classification (NCBI taxonomy): domain Eukaryota; kingdom Metazoa; phylum Chordata; class Mammalia; order Lagomorpha; family Leporidae; genus Oryctolagus; species Oryctolagus cuniculus. The sequence continues at coordinate 168,655,890 of NC_142872.1, forward strand.
TGCCAGAGGTGGGTCACTGAGCCCAGGTGGGCCCTGGTCCGCTCACCCACCCAGACCCGTCCGCGGCTCACCTTGCAGACGCGCAGGTAGCAGGGCCGGAAGTTGTGGGACCACTGGGACAGGCAGTGAGCCTCGTCGATGCACGCGAAGGCCACAGGAGGCAGCTGGGCGGCCAGGGGGAGGCCGGCAGGGCCCCCGGCCCCCACCAGTGCTTCGGGGGACAGCATCAGCACATGCACCTGGGCTGCGCGCACCTGAAGCCGACACAGTCAGGCGCGACCCGGGTGCCTGCCCACCGCTCCCCTTACACGAGGCGCCTACCTTTTGCAGGACAGACTCCCGCTGCTTCCTGGTCATGCCCGAGTGGAGGCAGGCTGCCCTGAGACACGGGGGCAGGCCTGACACCTGCAGATGGGGGCACAAGGCTCTCACGGGCCCCCCGTCCTCCCAGAGCCGCCTTGGGGACAGCACTGCTCCCTCGGGGGTGGACTCCCACAGGGCCAAGGCCAGCTGGGACCCTTGCAGCTCCTGTTGGGGGGTGTGGGTTTGGAGAGGAGTAGAAGCCCCTCGCTGGCGACGTGTGCTGAGGGGTGTGGCTCACGCACCTGGTCATCCATGAGTGACAGCAGGGGAGAGACCACCAGGGTGAGGCAGGGACTACGCCGGGCGAACAGCAGGGCCGGGAGCTGGTAGCACAGGGACTTGCCGGCCCCTGTGGGCAGCACCAGCAGGGTGGAGATGCCTGGGCAGACGAGGCCAGCAGTGAGGCTGCCGGCCTGAGCCCCTGCCCCAGCCGCCCGCGACCGTGCTCACCAGACAGGATCCGCATGACTGCATGCTCCTGCCCAGGGCGGAAGGCTCGGTGACCCAGCTCCTCCAGGGCCTGGAACACCTCAGCCGGCGTCTCTGTGGATATGCGTGCCGGTCACCACAACCTGCGTCGCCCCGGCTCCTCGGGAGGGGCTCTGGGGCAGGGGACACGTGCTTACCGGTCACCTGCCCCGAGGGCCCCGGGGGATAGAGTGGCAGCACGGCGGGAGGCACCTGCGGCTCAGGCTCCGCAGGTTTTGCGTCCTCGTCACCTGGGAGCCACACAGGAGGGAGCTGTGTCGTTGTGTGGGAGACCCCCCGATGGGCTGAGGTCACTCCAGTCACTGCGCACAGCTGCCCAACCCACCTGGGAACGGGCACTGGGCAGCTCGAGTCCTCCGGGCCACTTCCTCCACAGTGAGAGCAGGTGGGACTTCCTCCTTCCCCTGGAGGGCTGGGGCAGGGCCTGTGCCAGGTGGAGACCTGTAGGGCCTTTGGCTTGGGCCGCAAGTGCCCCCCAAAGCAGCACCGAGTGTCAGCCCAACTCACCCCCCGGTGTCGAGGCCTCAGCGGGCTGGGGGCACTGAGACATCCAGTGGCCGAACTGCCCACACCGGAAGCAGGAGTCCTTGGCTGCAGAGCTGGGCCTCCCCCCACCAAAACACTCCCCTTTCTTCTGCCACTTCTGCTTCCGAGCCTGGAGAGGGGCCAGCACGGAGGTCACAGCGGGGAGAGACGGAGGAGGGGACGCCCGCCCTGCCCGGCTCACCTGCTCGCGGAGCCTCCTGCCACGGAGGGCTGCGCCCCGCACGTGGCACTTCCGCTTCATGCTGAGCCGGACGTAGTTGCCCCTGTCCCGGACGCCCGGCCTGGGGGGGGCCCGCGGGGCAGCCGTGCCCTCCGCCTCCCCTGTCCAGGCTGCTGCGGCCCCGGCCCCCTCAGAGCGGGGGCCCCCTTGACAGCCACCCTGCTGAGCCTGGGCCGGGCCACCCCCAGGCTCCTCGCTGGGCCGGGGGCTGCCTGTGTCAGCCTGGGCCGTCTGCGGGGCTGCAGCCTCTGGCCCCTGTGAAGGTGCCTCAGAGGCAGCGCTGGGGTCAGGGCCAGCCTGCTCGCCCGAGGTCAGAGCTTGCAGGCCAGGCCTGCAGCGCTCGGGGGCCCCCTGGGGATCTGGGCCCCCACTGTGGCACCGCTGCAGCCAGCCAGGGTCCAGGGAGCCCAGCCGCAGCCTCAGAGACGCCCGAAGCTGCTGCAGCCGGCCTGGCCCTGGCGGGGGAGGCTCCTCGCGGACTTCCTCTGGAGAGGTGGGGGCAGCCGCTGGGCCGGGCAGCTGCGGCGCAGGCTCGTCAGGGCTGGGTTTTGGTGGAGGCCGGAGTCTGCGGCCAGGGGCGGGCCCAGCCTGGGGGAGGGAGGATGGACAATAAGCAGGCCCTCGGTGGGCCCCTAACAGCCAGGCAGGGCCCCAAGCCCCGTGCAGGAGATGCGCCCACCGGTGAGAGCTGCGAGGGAGGCTGCCCCTGGCCACTGGGCCGGCCCATCCCGCCCCTCAGCTGCAGGTTGGTCTTGAGCCTCTTCCCGTAGTCCTGCCCAGGCTCCTGGCTCCGCCCTGGGGCAGGCTGGGAGCTCGGGGCCACAGCCCGATTCAGGTGGGGGCCCCAGCAGCTGGACTCCGGGGCCTGCAGGAGGAGACAGGGGCGCGGGGCAGGGCAAGGGCTGGCTGGCGTGGGGGCCGCAGGTGGCCCACCGCCCCCCGGCCGGTTCTGTGTCCCAGGAGCCGCGTCTAGGCTGCGGCCACACAGCCGACAGGGAGGCTGGGTGACGGGGCTTGGGTACCTCCTCGGCCGCCGCAGGGGGCGACTGCGCGGAAGTGCGGGGCTCGCCGCCGGCCTGGCTCTGGGCCTTCTTCAAGACGCGGTACCGCCTGTAGAGCGCTGCGCGGGCGGGCAGGGGCCGAGGTTAGGGTGCGGCGCGGGGCCTCGGCCCCGGGGCCCGCCGCTCCCGGCGCCCGCACGCTCACCGCGGATCTCCTCGGACGCCGCCGCCACGTCCTCCTGCGGGAGAAGCGCGTCAGCCACGGCGTCGCGCCCGCAGCCCCCGGCCCCTCGGCGACCCGCACCTGGCCGGGCCGCCTCCCGTGCTGCCGCCAGAAGGCGCGCTCCCACTCCTGCAGCCGCATCCGCAGCCCCCGCAGCCCCTCCATGGCGCGCGCCGGCCGGGCCCCCGCGCCCCGCGAATCTCCCGCGGCCAGGGCGACATCCGGCCGCTGGCCAATGGGGGCGCTCGGCAGGGCCGGGAGGCGGTCGCTGGGCGGGATCAGCCAATCCACCGGGAGCCGGCCAATGGGCGGTGCCTGCGTCATCGCGGCGCGCCACGGCGCGGGGCGGGTCGCGGCAGAAGGCTGAGGCGGGGCCGGCGGCGGCGGCGGCGGCGGCTGTGGGGCCGGTGAGCGCGGGCTGCCGTGCGGGGTTCGGAGCGGGGCGGCGCGTGCCCCGGGCCCTGCTTGGCCGCGAGGGGCGTGGCGGAGGCCCTCGGGGAGTCCTGTCTGGGCCGCGCGGCGGCCGACGCTCCGAGTCCTGGGCCGGGGCCGGGCATCCAGGCGCTGCGGCTGCGGGCAGGGAAGGCTCCAGCGGCCCCCGGCGTCCGACAGGGCGGCCGTGGACCCCGGCTGGCGGCGCTCCGGTCCAGAGGAGCAGGCTCTGCCGGGGAGGCGGGGGTGGGGAGCGCCTCCCGCACTGTCCTGGGCCCCGAGGAGCCGGGCGGGGGCGTCTCGCCGGGACGGAGCGGCCTCGGAGCCCGGCGTTCGCCCCGGCCTCTCTGTTTCTTTCGTGACAGGGGCGCGGGGGTCCCGTCAGTGAGGCACGAGCCGTCCTCGCGAGATTTGATCACGAGCAGAGCCGGGCTGAGGGTGGGCTCCCGCGGGACCCGGTGCCTGTTTGTTGGTGGGCAGGGCGCCGGGGCCAGAGCGCCCTCCTCCCGCTGCCGCGAGCCCCACGCGTGGGGTGACCTTGGGCAGGGCCCGGGCCTTGGCTTTCCAGCCTACGGAGGTGCCTGGCGCAGGTGTCCTGTGGGCTCGGCCCGGGTGCCACCGTGGCAGCTGTGTGTCTGGCCTGAATCTCGCAGACTTAGGCCTTGGCCTCCACGCTGGTTCCCCCGGGAAGAGAGAAATGTGTGGACACGTGGCGAGGACTTTGCAAGGCGGGAGCATTGGGGTCTCCGTGCCTGGTGACACCGCGTGGAGGTTCATAGCCGCGTCATGCGGGCTCGTGGTGCTCTGGGCCTCGGCCCTCCTGCCCGCCCTGGTGCTTGCTGCTCTCCCTGTGCCTCGTGGAGCCCACGGGCCTCTCCCCCGATGCCCGCGAAGGCCAGGGGGAGGGGCTTCTGTGCTGTAGGCTTGCGAGTGCCCATGGCGGTGGGGGCGGGGTCCCGGTGTGTGCAGGGCCCGGCCCGCGCCAGGCCCCTGGTGGCCGCTCCCGCTAGCTGCTGACTTCACCGGGCCTGGTGTCGGGAGGGGACAGCCGGCCTGCAGCTTCGCCTTCCCCACTAAGGCCTCTCCTGCAGGTGGCACCTGCCGGGCCCGGCGCCATGCACACACTCGTGTTCCTGAGCACGCGGCAGGTGCTCCAGTGCCAGCCGGCTGCCTGCCAGGCCCTGCCGCTGCTGCCGCGCGAGCTGTTCCCCCTGCTGTTCAAGGTGGCCTTCATGGACAGGAAGACGGCCGTGCTGCGCGAGCTGGTGCGCTGCTGGCCTTTCCCGCTGCTCAGCTTCCAGCAGCTGCTGCAGGAGTGCGCCCACTGCAGCCGCGCCCTGCTGCAGGAGCGGCCCAGCACCGAGAGCATGCAGGCCGTCATCCTGGGGCTGACCGCCCGGCTGCGCGCCCCCGAGGCTGGCGCCGGCACACAGCCCCTCTGCAGGTAGGCTTGCTGGGGCAGGGGCGGGCACCTTGCTGTGGCCCCGAGTGGCTGCCGGGGGTGTGAGCACTGCTCTCACCCCCCACCCCCAGGAAGCACGTGCTGCGGGTGCTGGACATGACGGGCCTCCTGGACGACGGCGTGGAGCAGGACCCCGGCACCATGAGCATGTGGGACTGCACCGCGGCCGTGGCCCGCACGTGCATCGCCCAGCAGCACGGTGGGGCTGCGCAGCCGGGGCCGGCCCCCGTGCCCGTGGAGGTGCGTGTGGACCTGCGGGTGAACCGGGCCTCCTACGCGTTCCTGCGGGAGGCGCTGCGCAGCAGCGTGGGCAGCCCGCTGAGGCTGTGCTGCCGGGACCTGCGGGCGGAGGACCTGCCCATGCGCAACACCGTGGCCCTGCTGCAGCTCCTGGACGCGGGCTGCCTGCGCCGCGTGGACCTGCGCTTCAACAACCTGGGCCTCCGCGGCCTGTCCGTCATCATCCCGCACGTGGCCCGCTTCCAGCAGCTGGCCAGTCTGCGGCTGCACTACGTGCACGGGGACTCGCGGCAGCCTTCCGTGGACGGCGAGGACAACTTCCGCTACTTCCTGGCCCAGATGGGCCGCTTCGCCTGCCTGCGGGAGCTCAGCATGGGCTCCTCCCTGCTCTCCGGGAGGCTGGACCAGCTGCTCAGGTGAGCAGGCCCCGCCCCCCGCGCTCTCCCCGGGCCCTGCGGTGACCCCTCCGTGGCCTGTGACCCCTCCGTGGCCCGTGTCCCCGCAGCACGCTGCAGTGCCCCCTGGAGAGCCTGGAGCTGGCCTTCTGCGCCCTGTTGCCTGAGGACCTGCGCTTCTTGGCACGGAGCCCCCACGCCGCCCACCTGAAGAAGCTGGACCTGAGTGGCAACGACCTGTCCGGCAGCCAGCTGGCCCCCTTCCAAGGCCTGCTGCAGGCGGCCGCGCCCACGCTGCTGCACCTCGAGCTGACCGAGTGCCAGCTGGCCGACCCTCAGCTGCTGGCCACGCTCCCCGTTCTGACCCGCTGTGCCAACCTCCGCTACCTCGGCCTCTATGGCAACCCGCTGTCCATGGCTGGCCTCAAGGAGCTGCTGCGGGACTCGGCCGGGCAGGCCGAGCTGCGCACCGTGGTGCACCCCTTCCCCGTGGACTGCTACGAGGGCCTGCCCTGGCCGCCGCCGGCCTCCGTGCTGCTGGAGGCCTCCATCAATGAGGAGAAGTTTGCCCGCGTGGAAGCCGAGCTACACCAGCTGCTGGTGGCCTCGGGCCGCGCCCACGTGCTCTGGACCACAGACATCTACGGGCGCCTGGCCGCGGACTACTTCAGCCTATGACCGCTGGGCTCGGGGAGAGGCCGGCTGGTGCCATGGCTGCCATGGCTGGGGCCATGAGGCAGAGGCGCTGGTCTCAGGCGCCGCGGGGTCGGCCTTGCTCCTGGGTGCACCCGCTCCCTAATTGGCTGACCCGTGGGCCCCAGGGCCGGGCCTGGCCGTTCTAGGGCCCTGGACCCCTCGGAACTCCTGGCCCCAGCTGTGCGCAAACTCCGTGGGCTTTGGGCGGGCGGATGTCACCGAGGTCCAAGAGCGCAGTGTCTGGAACTCGCATTTGTGGCTGTCCTTTTGTGCCTCGTGGAGAGTGACCGCCCCCCTGCTGTCGCCCTCCGCACGGCCGCCCCTTCCCCTGGCTGGACCAGCGCAGCGCCCTCGCCCCACACACGGCCAGGCGCTCGTTACGGCTTCCACCTTTACTGAGCGAGCGTGCGCCGGGGCGCGCGCTCAGCAGCGGAGCTCGTAGGTGCGGCGGGGCTCCTCGGCCGGGCCGGCGAAGAGCGGCTTGGAGCGGTCGATGACGAACATCGCGTGCCCGCGCTCGCCGCGGAGCTCTTCCAGCTGCGCGAAGCTGCAGGGCCCGTCCGAGTAGTCGTTGACGAACAGCGCGCCCTCGCCCGGCGGCCCCGCGGCCTTTTTGCGCCGGCGCCGGCGGCGGCAGATCATGGCGGCCAGCAGCAGCGCCGTGAGCGCCAGCAGCGCTATGGCCGCCGCCACGGCCGTCTGCGTGGCCAGGCCCAGCGCACGGAAGGCCATGCTGCCCGCCTCGGGCGGCGGCTCGCGGCCGGTGGGGCGCGCGGGGGCGGGCGGAGGGGCCGCGGGCCGCGGAGGCTGCGGCCGGGACGCGTTGACCAGCAGGCGGAAGGGCATTCGGGCGGCGCCGCCGGCATTGGCGGCCTCGCACTCGTACCGGCCGGCGTGCGCCAGCGTGATGTTGGTCAGCAGCAGCACGCCGCTGCCCGTGTCTGGCACCGCGCCCGCGCCCGGCTCCGTGCCGTCCACCCGCGCCTGCGCCTGCGCCGGCGGCAGGGCCTCGCGCGACAGGGGTGCCTTCCGCCAGGTCACCAGGGGCTGCGGGTAGCCCGAGGCCTGGCAGGCGACGCGCAGGTCCTCCCCCAGGTTGGCCGTGAGCTCCAGCGGCTCCACGTGCACAGAGGGTGGGATGCAGACGAGGCTGTTGCCCGACACGTCGAGGAGGCTCCGGAGCGCCAGGCGCGGGGGCTCGGCACACACGACCCTCTTGTCCCTGGGGCCGAGCAGCCGCCGGCCGCCCGCCTTGATCCACGCGCCCAGCCAGTGCAGGGCACAGTCGCAGCGCCACGGGTTCTCTGCGGGCAGAGCAGGACCGACGCTGAGACCCGCCCTGGGAATGCGCCCCCATCCTGATGGCCCCCCAAAGCCCGAGCCCCTCAGTGCTCAACCAGCCCTGCGACTCCTCCCTCTGCGGGCAGGCAGCCATGGCACGGACCCTCGGCCCCAGGACACGCACCTGTGAGGCGCAGGACTTGAAGGCTTGCCAGGGGCTGCAGCGTCTCGCGGCTAATGGTGCCCAGCTGGTTCCTGCTGAGGTCCAGCAGGGCCAGCGAGGACAGCCCGGCCAGGGCCTGGTCCTCCAGCAGCTCAATGCTGTTTTCTTGCAGGTGCAGCTCCTGCAGTCGCTGAAACAGGAACAAGGCTCTGGGAGCCGGTCCCCGACCCGCAGCCCGGGGGCGCCGGGCTCTGGGAGCCGGTCCCGGACCCGCAGCCCGGGGGCGGGGCGCTGGTTTGGACGCTGGCGCTCACCGGCAGGTGCAAAAAGGTGAAGTCCACGAGGCGCGCCAGCTGGTTGCCGGCCAGGTAGAGGACGCGTAGCTGGGCCAAGCCCACGAAGGCGCCGCCGCGCAGGCCCCGCAGGCGGTTGCGGGTGAGCGCCAGTTCCAGCAGGCAGGGCTGCGCGCGGAAGGCGCCGGCCTCGAGGGCGCGCAGGCTGTTGTTGTGCAGGTAAAGGCGGCGCAGCGCGGCGAGCGGCGCCAGGGCGCCCGGCTCCAGGCGCGTGATGCTGTTGTCCTGCAGGAACAGTGTCTGCGGGCCGGGCGCGCCGCTCACCGCGCTGTGGGCGGCGCCCGTCCCCGCACCCCGTGGGCACTCCCGGCTCCACCCCAGCTCCAGGGCCGGCGGCCGCACGCGGTGCCCACCTGCGTCCCCGGGGGGATTCCGGGCGGCACGACGCGCAGCCGCAGGGCGCCGCACTCCACCGTGGCGCTGTAACAGCGGCAGGCGGCCGGGCAGCCGGCGGCGCGGGGCGGGAGCCCGCACGGCGGCAGCAGCAGCAGCGCCAGCAGCGCCAGCGCCCCCGGGGCCATGTCCCAGAGGCCGGCGGGGACCATGCAGTGCGCGGGGTTTCCGCAGCGCGGCCGGTCCGACTCGGGAAGTGACGTCAGCTCCAGAAACTGATGAATAAACGCCCTCACAAAGATGCGGGGATGTGGCTTGGGGGGGAGCACTCCGTCCTGGCCGTGCGGGGCCCCTGGCGGGTGGCGGGCGTACAGCTACTGCAGGAGGACTGGGATGGGGAGGGGGCTGTGGTCC